>NC_043002.1:67383043-67403043 GCF_006345805.1 Octopus sinensis | reverse complement strand
TGCACTTCCTGTAGGGATGGTAAACCTGGAATCATTTTCAAATAGGTTTCAGTACCTTTTTTTTATCATTCCTAGAGATCCTACAATCACTGGTACTATTATTATTATTATTATTATTATTATTATTATTATTATTATTATTATTTGTAAAAGGAAAAGAAAAAAGCGGTGAGCTGGCAGAGTCGTTTGCACGCTGGACGAAATGCCAGGCAGTATTTCGCTCGTCGTTACGTTCTGAGTTCAAATTCCGCCGAGGTCGACTTTGCTTTTCATCTTTTCGGGTCCGATAAATTAAATACCAGCGAAATTCTGGGGTCGGTGTAATCAACTAGTCCCCTCCAACCAAAACTTCAGCCTTTGTATCTATAATAGAAAGGATTATTATATAATAGAAAAGGGCGTCGAGCAAGCAGAATCGTTAGAACGCCGGGAAAAATGCTCTGTGGTATTTCGCCCGTCTTCACGTTGTGAGTTCAAATTGAGCCGAGGTCGACTTTGCCTTTCATCCTTTCGGGGTCGATAAATTAAGTAACAGTTACGCGCTGGGGTCGAGGTAATCGACTTAATCTCTTATCCCAAATTTGAAGCCTTGTGTTTTCAGTAGAAAGGATTATTATGTGAAAGGAATTGTTATTATCATCTAGATTGCTAGACGATACTCACAGCCTCTACCAACTGAGTAACTTCTTTGGTAATAAAATAACTCTTACATTCTATCGGGGTAGCTTGAGAACAGCTCTGGGCGTCGTCGAGAACTTTCAAGTCGGATATTGTGGACAACTTCCAAATGTTCTTGGCATTGGCAGTGCTATCTGTTCGAGATAAGCTATTCAGACACGGAAGTGCCAAAAACTGAAATTGTCCCGGATGTTGCACGGCAACGAAACCGTCATGCACGGTGTCGTTAAATATTCGTGTATTACTGGATTGTAGGCCTTTGACAAACAACTGCAGCCGTCTGTAGGACGAATACGGTTATCAACCGATTCTATAGTGAAAATTGACGTGTCACCTACCTTTGGCAAGAAAGCGCGGTTCGTCATCCTCTGCCCCCCCCCCTGGCTATGGCAAAAGAAACGGTAAAGCGGGCTCGACCAAAAAGTTTGAAGACCGGCATGTTCTTCTGTGGTTAAACTTCGATCAACTTCTTCAAGTAGTTCTTGAAAAGAAAGGTGAGGATAGAGGAGAAGAAGCTACTATAATGGAAGGCAAGGTTTACGATATCGGAAGAATATCGTCTTCTTCCATCAGCTTTTGTTCTTCGTGCAGTTCAGGCTAACGGCAGGCAAAGAGAGAAGACTTCAAGTACAAATGCAATTTACAACTGGTTTTATTTACAGGTTTCTACAGGATAGGTGAAGTGTGCTGCTCTCAGCAACCACCTTAAGCTGTGTGCGTTGTGTAGTAGCTCCGTCAGTGTGGGTGCATTGCCTCTGGAGATACACATGCAGAAAACTTCAGCCAGTGGTGGTGTTCAGCCAGCGCTGTTGTGAGGTGGCGCCAAAAAGAGAGAGATCTAAATCAGGTCTTCCGTTTATATAGTTCTCCATCGCGAGCCTCGTTGTGATCTCGCGGATGGCAAATGGATGTAGGTGCGGTCTCGCTCTAGTCTCGGAGATGGCAATGGCTGCCGCGAGATCTCATCCAATATAGCGCTGGCTGCTTGTGCCGCTACACTACCTTGTGTATTTACAGAAAAGTGTATGAAAGTGGCAAGGATGGTGAGTCTGTATGGGCCTACTCTGAGCATGCTTTTCTAAGTAAGGTAAGAGAAGCAATCTTAGAGATGGCAGAATTATCCGGTCTCTCTTGTGCAGTTTCTCCCGAATTGCTCTAAATTTCTTGTTGCACCGGAACGAATACCGAAAACATTCTGTCCGACAGCCTAATGATTAATCCATTTGGCCTCCACACACACACAGGCACACTCACCCACCCACACGCATACACACACATATACGCATGCACGCACACACACACACACACACACACAGACACACACGCATACACACAGCACGCAAGCATGCACACCACTCGCTACTCGCTTGCGCTCGCGTGCACGCTTTTACGGTTAAAGTTTTAATATAAAACAATACAGGCACTTATTTTTTCAGGAACAGAGCAACAGGCTCCCCATTAAGAATTGAACCAGGTATTTATCGATTGCAGTGATACAGCTGCATGGATTACACGACAGGAAACCCTGCGTGTGTGTCTGTGTTTGGATGGATGCACGCACACACACGCAGAGGTATATATACCTATATTATATAATATACATATATGCATATACATAGATATATACACATATATATGCATAAGCATATATGCAAACATATATATACATTCATATACATACATATATATATATATACATACGCACACACGTATATATATATACACATACAAATACATACATATATACACGCATATATATACACATACAGATATACATACACACATATATACACATATACACATACAAATACATACATATACACACACATATATACACATACATATATAAATACACACACACACATATACATACATGAATACACACACACTCATAGACACACACACATGTATCAAACACATCACCAATGGAAAATAACAGAAGTGAAATACAAAACAAGGATTTTGTTTATATTTAAACGGATATTTAAAATAGCAACATACCGTTTCGCTTAAACTGTTACATTATATTGCCTTACATAGGACTCACAATGATTTCATTTTGATCCTCTGCTTTAATATCTCGTTTCTGCCATTTTTCACATTGTCATATTCTATTTTAGATTATCTGTCGCTCTGTTTAGTAATTCCACCTCACCCCAGAAGAATAAAAAAACATACATCCGTTACAATTCCTCATAAATTAAAGGATTTATGTATATGTTCCTACAGGTCTCACCTCAAACAATTTTTCTTTATTTCATCTCAAACTGTTAAATTTCATCGTAATATTTGATTGATTTCTCCCCCATTTCTTGTTTTAATTCCATCACTGGCAACCAGCATTGAACATCGCTTTAACAGTCTCCATGGAAGCATCACTGATTATATATATATATAATATATATATATATATATATATATATATATACTCATGTATCGTATTTCATCTCATCTACTTCACAAAACTCCATCTCTTTTTGTATTTTTTCCATTGTTACTTTTATTATTTTCGTTACTTCTGTCTTTGAAATTTAGTCGAATTCTTGCGTGATATCATTTAGTGGAAATGTTCCAAAATATCATTGATATTGCGTTGCGTTCCTCTCTTTAATCGAACAGTTTTAATGGAACGCTCTACCTGGCTGGCATTCTTCATCGATTCTAAGCCATTATTCTTAGTCATCTCCCTACCGTTCCCTAAATCCTTAAACATCCAACTCCCACCCATTACCACTACCTTAATTCTGCAGATTATCATTCATATTGCATGGATTGTTGTTTGTTAATGCTATCCAAAATAGATCGTGCTTTAAAAAGGAAGTTTTAAGTTCAGCAACAGCGTACTAACAACCACTACAGCCCCAGAAACAGCAACAGCAGCAGCAGCAGTTACGTCATCTTCCTCCTCATCATCATCATCAGCAACAACAACAGCAGTAACATTATCGTCACCAGTAACAACAACAATAACATCTCCGATTTCATCGTTTGCGATGACAACGGCAACGACAGCAGCATCTGCACGGAAAACTGCTGCACGCAACTGAAACACGAACGACTTTCACGATAACGGCAACGCAGCAATATTAATAACTAATAACTCTAAAAGAAACAACTACAACACTAACACAAACAGCAAGACCACCGAGTGAGTCAAGGAAGGAACCCCTCTAAATATATAATGCTTCAGTTCATTCAGCTGTAAACAGGATATAAGCAAATCGCCGCCGTAGGCAGCGGTTGTATTGGTTGACAAGTAAGATGACTGAGAAGAATCTAGTTTCATGCAGAGCTGACTTCTACTTTTAAAGCCTCCATTTCGTATAGCGTAAAGTCTCTATTTCGTAAAGTATCAATGCTGCCAAGATGATTTTTCTCTGGGTTACGAAGGCCTCTGAATGGGTGGTCACTCAACTTGCTAGATGCTTTACACTGTGCTCTATTAAATTACACGGATCTTTTCAGAAAATGTTACGGCAGAAATTGTTTTCACCTCAACAGACGTCATTGATTGGTTGAAATTGCCGAAATGCAAGAAATTAAACAACAAATATGTTACAAACTACAGAATTTTCCCAAGAAAGCCTAGAGAAAAAGATGTTTTATAAACACATTCTACCAGTATACGAAGTTTAAAATATTTTAGTTACATAGAAATTATTAAAAAAATCTGCCGGTCAAAGTGAAAAGATCCAATTACGCTGCATTCCACTGTGATCTAGTCCACTGCGTCTAAATACACTTCCATAGTTTTGGGATATCGTCGTGACTTCTGTTCACATCTACGATGCTTTGTGGACTCTCGTCTGTCGTTTACGACAGCAGACGAGGGTTGCGCAGTTTCTTGCTGAACAAACATGTGCAGATAATCTGTTTATAGTGATTATTACCACATTTGGTGAATCATACGCTGTGCATTAGCTCATCCTGTCCATCAAATCGACGTTGTCCGGTGTACCTCAATGCCAGGTGTCGAAGTGATTGTAGAGCAACGCAAGATGAAGTATTTTGCTCAAGAACACAACGCATCGCCCGGTCTACGAATCGAAACCATGAGCTGGCGATCATAGGTGTAACACCATAAGCCATTACGCTAGTGATATCAAATCAACTCCGGAACTTGACTGATACTTGACTGATCTCGGAAGAGTGAACCGTTAAAGTTGACTTTGAAGGATGATAAAATTCTGATCGAGTAGCGGAGAAGACGAGCGGTCTATATTCTGGGAACTATTGAACTATGCTAGTGACATAAACAACTACATTTAAAACAACTCAGTCCATCTAGCTGTAATTAGGTACCCCGCAATTGGAATAACTCGCTACTGTAGGCGGCTGGAACGTTCGCATGTAAAACAGGCGAATGTTTCGATAACTTTCAGAACTGACTTTAAATCATCTCGTAGGAATAGCATACTCTTAAAGGTATCGGCTCTGCCTAGCTGACTTACCTTTGATATGCTGAGCCATCGTGGGGCCTTTATGCGGTCGCACAACCTGCTAAAAATAACAACCAAATCTTACTCAAATCGCACTCTACTGTTTTAAAAGAAGAAAAAGTATATTCGATAGTGTAGTCGTAGATATATTATGCCTGAAAAACAGGCATAATATGTGTGCCTGTGAATGTATGTATTTATGTATATATTTATGCATGCATGTATATATGTAGATTTTTATATATGAGGGTTTTTTTTTACTGCAGTCGTCTGCTTTGAGTTTTCCCCCTCTCATTTACTTGCTCTCTCATTTCAGATAGTTTCTTTCGTTTGCTTTGATACATTCTTTGTAATACAAAACCTAAAAACGGGTTGGTCATCGACGGAATACCCTTGATCTCCTCGATTACGGCTGAACTGTGGCTAAATAACAATACTAAAAATGCTATGGAAAGTTCCTTACACCAAATGATACTCTGGAACATACTTTAGCTCTACGATACAGCACAACCACCTAAAATGCATTAAGCCTCACTCCTTCAATATCTCTCAATATTTCCTAATATTTCTTCGTATATTTTTATGAAGCTTCTGAGAAGAGCAAGAAAACAAGAACATCGACACATGGCTGATGTTCCTTTGCTTAGCGTATGATTCACCAAATGTGGTAATAATGTCTCGATTTGTAAGAAGGACACTAAAGCATAATAAAGGCAATGGCGTCAAAGGTGAAAATATAAATGATAAATGATCCGAAGTCGTTCATTTTCCCCGATCTGGTAGAAATGTTAAAATGCTGAATGAACTGCGGCGTTGGGGGTAAGTTATGCGACGGTAAAATAAATAACCAAATTGCCACTGTATGGCACCTTGGGCAAGTATCTTCTACTATAACCCACAACCGACCAAAGTCTTGTGAGTGGACGTGGTGGACAGAAACTGTGTGGAAGCCCAATGTGTGCGCAAGGCGGTGAACTGGCAAAATAGTTAGCTCGCCGGGCAAAGGTGGTGCTCCAGTATGGCGGTGCTCCAGCATGCCCACAGCCTTAAGGCTGAAACGTATAAAAGAATATATATATATGTGTTTGTGTTTTTTTCATCGCCGCTTGACAATCGGTGTTGATTTGGTTATATCCTTATAACTTAGCTCTTAGGCAAGAGTGATCCATAGAATAAGTACCAGGCTTTAAAAATTAGTACCTGGGATCAATTTGTTGGACTAAACCTTTCATGGTAGCAGTCCCATGACCGAAACAGGTAAAAACTCAAGGTAACTTGTATTGAAATCGAATCTATTTTATCGACTACACCTTTTCGTTACAAACCTCTGGTACTCTCTTAGAATGACGGCTCACTATTACTATGGTGGTAGGACGAAAAACCGTTGATAGCACACACACACACACACACACATGCACTCCTCACACATTATTCGCTACATTCTATAGGATGGTCTTAGTCTACAAGAATAACACTCGACTAACTATGAAAAAAACAAAACAAAAAAAAAGAGCAGTTACACACGTCCAAAACACTCCAAACCTTGAAGATGATGCTTTGAAATCTAGAATCGTTGATGATGTATTTAGGGAATTTATTTTTCTTTTATATATAATAGCATTCGCTTGTCCTCCCCTTCGCTTTATGCTCCCCTCCACGTGATCCACTGGTGTTTATAGTAAGGCTTTACGGGAATCGCCTAAATATCTAGAAGTCACGGAAGGTTACCGAATTATGAATGCGGTTCACTTATCGCGGTTTATTATTTAAGTTTACGTCGATTCGTCTGTGGCATTGCTTTGCATTCATAATAAAATAAATATATACAAATAATAATAATAATAATAATAATAATAATAATAATAATATAATAATAATATAAATACACAGTACAGTACTGTTTTTACTTCGCGGATTTTCACCTATCGCGGGCGTTTCTGCAACGTAACATCTGCGATAGTCGAGGGATTACTATATACACATTTTCTTCATATGGCTATATTTGAGGTTCTTTTCTTTTTATTCATCTTACACAAAACTTATAATTACATGTAGAGTGGACCTAATAAATATACACTTCGGTTAGACAATTATATATAGTGCCCAGTGAGGGTTATAGGCGTCTCGTAGTTAACATATAAATCACCAATTCACTTCTTTAAACAATTCCTGTTCATCCACTTCTTTACATGTATCTATGTTTACACACACACACACACACACACACACACACACACACACACACACACACACACACACACATTAGGGATTTAAGCGAAATGATTTCAACGGGGATTATCAAACACAGTTTATTGAGAAGTTATGTTAGTTTGGCATCATTCATTAAAATATAATAAATTAAATATAAAACACGAAAATATTTCTATTGACTTCGTACATGTCCGTATTTTAATGAATGAGGAGATACAGAATATTAAATCGTAGCTACATGAATATATTAAGATGAAAAAAAAAACTCAAAATTTTTGTAGGAAATTGAGTGAATTTAGAAGACAATAATATTACAATTAAAAAGATATAAAATATATGATCAGGAAAAGGAATATAGATGAACAATTGATAGAAAATATCTAGGCTGGGGTATGCTAGAATCAGTCGGGCAAGAATGTCTGGACAAGCAATAAGGAGAACAGGAAACAGAAAACGTATAGTCAAAAGAATTCGTTTTTAGGTTTTGTATTATAAAAAATGTATCAAAGCAAACGAAAGAAACTGTCTGAAATGAGAGAGCAAGTAAATGGGAGGGAAAAACTCAAAGCAGACGACTGCAGTAAAAAACCTCATATATAAAATCTACATATATACATGCTTGTATAAATACATACATTCACAGACACACATATGAAAATTAAATTTGTTTTATTAAATTTCTTATATTATTAATAAAAGTATAAATGTTTTCGATGAGTAGATCAAATTGTAGCATAAAACGATAACCTAGAAAGGAAATAAATAAATAATTTAATGAATGACTAAATAAATAAATATAAACATTATCGATCAGAGAAATGAGTGAAAGAGGCAAATTCGGAAACGGACAGAGAATAAAATAGTGAATTTTGATTACTGCTGAAATTTTTGCACTTTTATTAAATTTCTTATGATCTAAACGATAGAAAATCTAAATTTATACACAATACACACAATATCGATAGATAGTTATGACACAAATCTATTTGTATTGCTTATCTGGAAGTATGATTGAACAGCAGTGCAAGATTTACCGCTGTACGTACATTGGACTGTATACAGCATTCATACCGACAAAAAGATTTCCATGTAATACTTAACCACACACACACACACACACACACACACACACACACACACACACACACACACACACACACACATACACACCACACACTCTCTCACACATACACACACATCTGTGTGTCTGTGTGGCTGTGTGTGTGTATATATATGTGATTACAGTAAAATAATCGTTTATTTAAGAAATTAAAGAATAGATGGTTACATGCATGCATGCACTCATACATGCATACACATACAAACACGCACGCACATATATACATGCACATATACACAAACAAATAAATTCCTTTACATAGACACAGTATATATTTGTATAAATGTGTATATATACGTACGAACGGACTTATGTGTCTATGCATGTATGTGCATACGTATACAAGCATGTATGTGTGAGTGTGTTCGTGCGTGTGGTGTATGTGTATATATTATATATATATATATATATATATATATATGTATATAAGATATATATATATATATTGATATATATATAATATATATTATTATATAATATATGATGTATCTATTATTATAGATATATTAATGTATTATATCTATGTATATATAATGTATATATATATGTATATATGTATAATATAGATCTATATATGTATATATATCTATATGTATATAATATATATATATATAACGGGAAAGCTTATGAAAATAAACAAAAGACGAAGGCAGGTGGAAAACAAACGAACAATTGTATTAGTATGGCGCTCAGGAAATATAAATAAAACAAGTCTTTAACGTTTGTGTTCGCCTACGCTCTTCAACAGAAAGATACACAGAGAGAGAAAAACACAGAAAGAAGGAGAGAAAAAAAATGCGTGCAGTAGCTAACGAATCAACATATATATGTATATATACATATATAAACTTACTGTTAACAAAAGTCGGGATGCATGGCGTTCAGTTACTCCATAAATGAAAGATGCATTAAATACTACAAAATGTACACGTAGGAGAGACACCAGAACCCTAATACTTCATCACTTATCGACCGAAAAATACTAATACCTAGTTTCATGCCTTTAACAATAAGACTAGGAACTTCGTATATCAGCGGCACCCGCAAGATTTGTGGATATCACACTAATAACGTTGCAGGATCAGTCGAGTGATCGTGGTAAAATCACAGTTTGTTAGTATCTAGCATAATCACGGCTTGTATAAAAGATACAGATGATTCGACCATTAATAAAGTTTATTAATGAATGTATGAGATACATTTCGTCCCATAGCGAGATCAGATAGAAAATTCCGACGACAGTTGCTATGCAACACCATTTCGAAAGCAGTGTGTATGCATTCAGCATGCATAATCAACAGATTGAGACACGTTTGTTCTTTTCTCTTCTCTTATTAATCCTTTCCGAAGTTTGAAAGTGTTTAGTTACAAAAAAATATTATTTAAATCTGTCGGTCAAAAGGTAAAGATCCAAACAAAGTACCAGTTATTCGATGGTATCAACTAACCCCTCCCCTCAAAATGACTGACCTTGTGCCTAAATTAGATACAATTATTATTTCTTATTATTTCACCCAATTGACTTTTCAGATCTATTTTCGTTCTAATTTTTCTCCCTCTTAACGTTTTCCGTTAAAAAATATTTCTTATCGTCTGAATATCATGTTTACCTTTATTTAAGTGGACATTTTTTTCCCCCTTCAGTTTGGACAACTTTTTCAGATTTTTGAGTTTAACTTCTTATCCGCATTAATTCCACCCATTCTTATAATTATTTCCTAAATTTGATTATGTATTACTCCATTATCCATCTTCACCCACTTTATATAAGTATTTCTGCTATTGGCCTACTTTTCTATCAAACATCAGTCCACTTTCCAATGTAAATGTCTCTCTCTCTCTCTTTCTCCCTATCTCTCCCTACTCCTCTTTCTCTTCTCCACTGTCTCTCATCGACGCAGCCATTTATTTTTGATTTTCTTTGCGTTTTGCTGATAGTTATTTTTAAAAAAATATTTTCACATCATCGCAACCAGTTTGTAGAATTGATTCAAATTTGGAATTTAATGAAGTCACAGAGGAATCAGCAGACCTCTTTTAATCGAAGAGCTTGGAAACCCACCGGGATTTCGTTTATCTAAGCACGTTTTTGGGAAACGTTAGATGCATCAACGCATACATAAGTGTACAGAAAAGAGGTATTAGTTACTAAAAGATAACTTCTGCACTTGGCTTGGACAAGTCATGGCGAGTTTCAAATCAATAAGTTATTGGAATTTGTGTATAAAAATAGGTAAAGAGAGAGAGAAACAGAAGGAGAGAGGGAGAGAAAGTGAGAGAGAGAGACAGACAGAAGGAGACACAGAGAGACAGAAGAGAGAGAGAGAGACAGAAGTAGAGAGAGAGAGAGAGAAAAAGAGAGAGAAAGACAGACAGAAGGAGAGAGAGAGAGAAAGAGAGACAGAAGGTGAGAGAGAAAGATAAAGATAGAGAAAGAAAGAAAATAGGGAGAAAGATAGAGATCTCAGGAGAAAAGAAAGATTGGACGATAGATAGATAGATAGATAGATAGAGAAAGATAAAGAGAGAGTGAGAGAGTGAGAGCTAGAAAGAAATAGAGTTAGGGAAAGAGCTAGGAAGAGAGAGAGAGAGAGAGAGAGAGAGAGAGAGAGAGAGAGAGAGAGAGAAATAGAGAGAACAGGTATTTATGTGCACACACATCTTTATTTTGTTATTTCGCTCTCTCTCGCTCTCTCTCGCTCTCTCTCTTTCTTTCTTTCTTTCTTTCTTTCTTTCTCCCCCCCTCTCTCACACACATTAACACGAACATATCTTTTGTGTGAGTTAGATTACAAAATAACAATAAATGAAGTCTGAGTCCCAGTTTCGATTTCCAGCTAAAAACTGGTGCTGTGTGTATAACTGGATACGGCCATCGAACGTCTGATTGAAGTCTCAAATGCGTTTCTCTATTTCCAGATTAAACTTCCGAAACATTTTGTCCCGTGTTTCAAGAATTTCTGTGCGTTTCTTTTAAGTTCTTATCCACATAAATTTCGCCCATGGCGTGAGTTAGCAGAATGGTTAGAGCAGTGATCCTCAATCGCAGGCTCCTAGGGACGCATTTGGCCCTCAAGTACTCTTCCGGCAGCCCTCGACGGTCTTTTCTCTATAAATATAATACATTTATCTTAAATTGACTCATGTTTTACATTGTTTGGTGCGGTCCTCTAAAGAAACCCATGTTTTGAAACTAGCCCGGATATGTTTAAGGTTTGAGAACCATCGGGTTAGAGCGTCGGATAAGAGTAAGTTGTAGTGTTCCTCTGAGTTCAATTCTCGCCTAGGTCAACTTTGCCTGTCATCCTTCCGATAAAAGCACCCATCATATACTGGAGTCTATCATTTCGACTACCCCCCCCGCTTAAAATTGTTTGCCTCGAGCCTAAAGCAGAATAGATCTGGGGTAGTAAGTTTGATTCCCGTTTCGTGTGCGGAGAATTTGTGGGAATGTTCCCAAATTTCACGCCACATCAAAACTTTATATTTTGGTGTATTAAATGTTTCACTTCTTATGCGATTGATATTTTATATAAATACATTCATATTAACAGTCAGTCATACATACATATACTCATTCAGACGTAACACAAACATACATATATACATGCACACGTACATAAGTTCTTGCATAAACATCCACGCATGTATACATACATACATACATACATACAAATATACATACATACAAATATACATACATACAAAAATACTTACAAATATACATACATACATACATACATAGAAATATACATACAAACATACATACAAATATACATACATACAAACATACATACATACAAATACAAATATACACACATACATACATGCATGCATACAAACATACATACAAATATACATACATAAATACATACATACATACATACATAATACATACATACATACATACATACATACATACATAAATACATACATACATACATGCATGCATACAAACATACATACAAATATACATACATAAATACATACATACATACATACATACATACATACATAACACATACATACATACATACATACATACATACATACATACATACATACATACATACATACATACATACATACATACATACATACATACATACATATATCATATGATATATAACTTTGCAAAAAGTTATGCATAGTTAAATATTCAGCAAGCTAAAGAATAACAACTCTGTCCGAAAGAGTAGCCGCTCCTGAATCTGTGTTAGATGCATCACATCTCAGCTGTAAAGCGATGCTTTTGCTATTTAGTAACAGGGGACAGCGACTGCATACTTGATCAATATGGAAGTTCAGGATGCCTCTAAACATTTACTTTGTGATAGAAAATATTGATTGCTCCATACCACAAAAGGTTTCTTCACCCACATTCACAGCAAATTCCCCCCAAAATGTCTACAAGGTACTGCTTGCCCACGAGATATAACACTGATAAAACCATTTATATGCACACACTAATTCGTAGTGTTATCCGTTGGAAGAATTTTTCCAATGGTCATGCCAAAGGCATATCAGACGCAGAATGCATTCATACTCTTAAAAATAAGAACTACGTTCCAATAAAACTTGCAACAACGTGTAAACAATTGACCTGATATCATTGTATGGGACTAAAAGACCCCCTTCGGTCATGAGTGACCATGGGATTGCACCTAGAAAGTTACCCTCTCAGGCACAAGTCTGGATAAGGTTGTTTATAGAAGACCAGCAGTCGCCCATGCACATCAGGCTCTCCTCTCCACGCTGTCGATTTTATCCAAGGGAAAAACAAAGGCCGATACAACTTGGCATCAGTGACGTCGCAACTCATTTCTAAAGCTGAGTGAACTGGAGTAATGTGAAATAAAGTGTCTTGCTAAAGAACGGAAAACATAGCCTAGTCCAGGAATCGAATTCACTACCTCATGATTGTGAGCCCGACTAGAAACAAAAAGGTTATACACTGTTATGGAGGTCAGCTCTCCTGCTGATATGAACGACACATCTAAAAGTAGAGAAAAGTGAAATAAAAAGAAATTTACTGCCCTTATATCTAAGCTATAGATTTTTATTTGTATCAACTCAGAGGTCGGATGCATTCTACCAATGATGTCTACGCAGAATATTACCTGCAGGGACTGAAGTCTTGGGAAGAGCTAATCTGTGCAGCTTGCTGGAGATTGTAACGTGCAAGATGAGCGAATACCCAAGGCAGCTATACAATAGATACCGCGAAAGTGACAAAAAAGGAGAGAGAGAGAGAGAGAGAGGGAGGGGGAGAGGGAGAGAGGGAGAGAGAGATCTAAGAAGACATGGTGTGCCATCTTCAAAGATTTGAAGTAACCTAGCATCATCTGGAAAGATGCAGGCAACCATGCTCAAAAGCGGGGTAGCCGGAGATGTCTTGCTGCCCGATACAATGACCAGTTGTCCGACAGGAACTAAGACTAAGACTGGGCTATTCAACAAGAGATTTGTATGAAAGCGAGGAAATGATGTGGTTCTCCAAGGAAGGCCAAAAACTAATTCGTATTTTCCAATTATAATCGATTTGTTGCACGGTGAAAATCTTCAAAACATTCCAGGGATTCTCTATATGAGGTTTCTGGAATGAAGATATGTACACAATTTGCATTTGAATACGGTATACACACACATACATATACGAATAGTAATGAAACACACACGCACGCACGCACACACATACACACAGACAGACAGACAGACAGACACACACATACACACACACTTTTGTTCTAAAGATACACGCACGTGCAGTAGACGCGTGCAAGTTTATCGACATATGCACCAACATATGTGCACACACTGATTCATTCATATATTCATAAATACCAGGAATTTGCCTAAATTTATACAAAAGTAGCTTGTCACATTGCTATTGGATTTTGCAAAGGAGAAACCTTAACAAAAATTTTAAAGAAAATTACATACATACATACATACATACATACATACATGCAAATATAAATACATATATACATACATTCATGTATAATACATACATACATTCATAAACACATACATACATACATGCATACATACATACATACATACATACATACATACATACATACATACATACATACATACATACATACATACATGCATTCATGCATGCATGCATGCATGCATGCATGCATACATACATACATACATACATACACACATAAATTCATACATGCATAGATACATACATGCAAATATAAATACATACATACACACATGCATGCATACAAACATACATATATACATACAAACATACATACATAGATACATACATACATGCAAATATAAATACATATATACATACATTAATACATAATAATACATACATTCATAAACACTAACATACATAAATACATACAAATATAAAGGCATGCATGTATTCATACATACACACACACATACATACATACATACATACATGCATACATACATTCATACAAACATACATATATACATACAAACGTACATACATAGATACATACATACATACATACATACATACATACATACATACATACATACATACGTAAATACATTCATATACACATACATGTTTAAGTACATACATACTTACATACGAACATGATATTAAACGTGGGAAAACTATTTTCCAAGCTAGAAACATTCATTTCTATGAATGTAACTCTTTGTTCTTCCACAAAATACAAGTAAGTAGGTATTAACGAAAAGGAATCTCATAGAAATGCTCTGAACAAAGACAGAGTGACCAAAGAATATTGCATCAGAGTTTTAAAATATGGTAGTCGGAGCTTTAGTCTTGCAACAAATAGATATTCTTCAACGTAGATTATCAACGCTATATTTTTTACTCATTCCAACATTTATTTAAAATTCAATTGCCGAAGAAATGATAGCTGTTTATTATATGAACTTATAATAAGTCTATTATTGAAACGTGTACAATAGTAATTTGGATAAATCCTTGTCAATATTAATTATGTTACGCTATGGAATTGTTTTCGATGTAACTAGTAAGAGAAAAATGCTTTTCACAACCTACATCCATACTCCATGTGGAGGCGCAATGGCCCAGTGGTTAGGGTAGCGGACTCGCGGTCGTAGGATCGCGGTTTCGATTCCCAGACCGGGCATTGTGAGTGTTTATTGAGCGAAAACACCTAAAAGCCCCACGAGGCTCCGGCAGGGGGTGGTGGTGATCCCTGGTGTACTCTTTCACCACAACTTTGTCTCACTCTTACTTCCTGTTTCTGTTGTACCTGTATTTCAAAGGGCCAGCCTTGTCACACTCTGTGTCACGCTAAATATCCTCGAGAACTACGTTAAGGGTACACGTGTCTGTGGAATGCTCAGCCACTTGCACGTTAATTCCACGAGCAAGCTGTTCCGTTGATCGTATCAGCTGGGACCCTCATCGTCGTAACCGACGGAGTGCTCCTACTTCCATACTCCATATTTAGTTTCTGAGTTTCCGCTTATTGTTCGGGTCTTAAAATATTTTGATTGGTACATCTCTTCATCGAAATTTATGCAGAGCAGAGACACAGGCTAACAACATCTTTTCTCCGTGAATTTTTTCAAGAAGGAGTCATAATCCCGAAATATTGATGTGCTATGAATGCGAAGACTGTATTCCTACCTCATTTAGTAGAGAAGTAATGTGCCTCCGACTAGCAGGTCTGTGGATTCGCTTATATTGCCAAGAGCATTACAAGTGAGAAAGCGATGGTAACTTCCTGACTGGTTACAACCAACTATTACATTATATATATATATATATATATATATGTGTGTGTGTGTGTGTGTGTGTGTGTGTGTGTGTGTGTGGTGTGTGTGTGTGTGTGTGCATACATATACATGTGCATATATATATATGTGTATACACACACACACACACACACACACACACACACACACACACACAGACATGTATATATAAACACACATACATTTCTAGTGCAATATATACAATCATAAAATTTTGCGGCTATCACGGAAAGCTCCTCTACTGGACTCAGCTAGCAGACCATATAGTGCAGAGGAATATAATGCACATTTTTATGCAACTGAAAGCCAGGAGGTCTGAGAGGTGAATATATTTATGGCTGTGTTGTAAGAAGCTTGCTTCCCAATCATATGGTTTCGGGTTCAGTTCCACTGCGTGGCACCTTGAGTGAGTGTCTTCTACTATAGCTTCAGGTCCACCAAAGCTTTTGACCATCATCGCCATGATCGATCGCTAACCACTAAAACTTTCTTTATTCTCTCTCTGTTTATTTTCTCGTGTTCCTTTATGTTGAAGAGCGTAGGCTCGAAACGTAAAAGACATTCTCACCTCCCCGAGTGTTAAACTAATACACCTGTTTGTTGTTTACATACCTGACTTCGTCTTTTGCTTTTTTGTTTGATTTTTGTAAATTCCAACTATATATATATGTGTGTGTGTGTATCCGAGCGTGCATGTGTATGTGTGCGTGTGCATGCGTGTGTGGGTTGCATACGTGTGTGGGTGTGCATGCGTGTGTGCGTGTGCGCACACGCGCGCACATGTGTTTGTCCTCCACCACGTCTATGTTTATATACATGTACATATATGTATATGCATACATATGTGCACACACGCATACACGCACACATACACACGAACACACACATACACACATACTCACATATACAAGTGCACAAATATATATCTTTTATTAAAAAATTTTCACATTTTCTTAGGCTTTTTCTTTTTACACTTAATTTGGAAAAATAAAGTTCTTAAATTCATATTCAACGTTTCCAGATATTCACATTTTCATTTCCACGAATTGGATATACTTGGTGTCTGTGTTGCCTCTAATTTACTGATCAAATTTATGTAAACTTTTCCGCCAAAGGGTTTTTTGACCGTTAGACTTTTACGTCAGTAGTCTCATATTGACTTATTTGTGGTAGTGAAAAAATTTGACCACGCGTTAAATATTTTGATGTGTGTTTATTTTGGCGTTGTATTGGAATATGTATATATGTTTTGCAAGAAGCTTGCTTCCCAAATATATGGTTCCTGATTCAATCCCTGAGCGTGGCATCTTGGGCAAGTGTCGGAAACTGAAAGAAGTTCGTCGTATATATATATATATATATATATATGGTGGTGAGGGGGGGGGGGCAAACACAGACACAGAAATACACACATACACATATATATGTGTGTGTGTGTGTATGTATATTTCTGTGTCTGTGGTTGTCCCCCCACCATCGCTTGGCAACTTACCGGTTCGGTAAAAGAGACCGATAGAAGCAGTACTAAGCTTACAAAAAATAAGTCCTAAGGTCGATTTGTTCGACTGAAGGCGATGCTCCAGCATGACTGCAGTCAAATGACTGAAACAAGTAAAAGAATAAAAGAACACACACACATATATATATATATATATATATATATATATATGAAAAAAGAAGTCAAAAATAGAAAATGCTAAGATGATTTTATAGTGAATCTTTCAGTACCGGTTTCGGTCATTTTGAGACCTTTTCAACTGTAACGATTAAATAATTAAATTTAGAAAAATTAGAAGAAAAGTTTTTTAAAAGAATATTTCTGTAGTAGTGTTCAGATATAAGTAGCATTCTGCCTTTCTCTGACTCCCTTGTTTGCACTTGTGTGTTCGAGGTCGTTTTGAGTTCTTTGTAGGATAGGTGAAGAATAATGTGGCTGATGTGGAGAGGGGGTGGGGAAATCTGGGAATGCCTTAATGGTCGTATTTTGAATGGTCAGTGGCTGACAGTACATATATATATATATATATATATATATATTATATATATATATATATATATATATATATATATATATATATATATATATGCAGGGTTGGACAAAAGTGATCTGACAGAAAATCAAAACCATTTAATTCCAAGATTAAAACAAAGAATTATTTTATATGAGACTTCGCTTATAAATAGACAAATGTTTTAAAAAAACGCGATTTTTAACTCACAACATTCAATTATTAAACATTCATAATTGGAATGAATGAATAAAACTGACTATTTAAGTATTTATGGAATTTTGATTTACTGATATATATATATATATATATATATAAAACATTATTGGTGAATTGAAGAAATGTGCTGTGATTTTTGCTACTAAGGTATCGGTTAAACTTTTGATTAATCTACTACAAGATTATTCATCTTTCTATTTCACATATATATATATATATATATATACATATATAACGTATCATTTAGTTTAGCGCTCTAACCTCACTGTGAACCACCCTCTTCATTTTGATGAATAACCATGAAGATTTCTGAAACGGATTCGATGCCACACAAAAACGTAGAAAAGCGTAGTCGATGAGGACTTCCTTATTACATCTCACGCATTGTATCTTATCAAGACCGGAAGGGGTGAAGCACACAGTCTATCACTGTGGAGAGTTAAACGGACGTACTTAAATCCTCCTCATCATCATCATTATCAACTACAACAGAAACAACAACCTCGGTGGAGGCGCAATGGCCCAGTGGTTAGGGCAGCTGACTCGTGGTCGTAAGAACGCGGTTTCGATTCCCAGACCGGGCATTGTGAACCCCGCTGTACTCATTCACCATAACTTTCTCTCACTCCTACTTCTGCCACAAAGCAGAGGAACCATGGTGTAACCCACTATGGTGTGGTAAAACTTTCAACCCTAGTCTAGATTGCGAATCCTCTGCACCCCCGGATGGTTCAGCTATCCACTCGTTAAAAGCCACCGTTTACGGAATGAGGATAACAACATAGCTTTTGTGCCCCTGCAACCGCCAGTCTATCGCGTGTGGTGGGTAGATCTTTAAGTTGCCACACGCATTCTTAGTAGGCTCGAATTAGAGATTATTCTGTGTGGCTAATGACGTGAGTCCTGATTGGAAGAATAAGAAAACAACAACCTCGGACACTACTATCTCGATTCCTAGGGTCCGTAGGACCACTTTCCTGGGTTCCATGGCATATAAAATGACCAAGATAACAGCACCCAACCTGAACGGGACCTAGTCCGTTTCAGGTTTACTCATTTATAACTGAATAAACTGAAGTAACAAGAAATGAAGTGTTTTGCTCAAGAACGCCACGCACCAGTCTAGTCCGGGAATTGAAACCACAATCTTGCGATCTTGAGTGGCTGAGCCACTTGGTCACGAGCCTAGGTATTTAATCCAATCCATTGCTCTATGTTGTAGCCGCTTTACAGAAATAAAATAAAGCAAAAACTAAATATAGTGAAAGGAGAAAAAAATCGGAAAAAAATTTCTTGATCTAAATTGTTAATGTCAGTTGAAAGACTATGTTATAAATATATTTAATAGAAAACAAAGAAAGACAGAAATATAAGCGTTAAGAATTTAGAATGAAAGAATGCATGCGATGCATAAGGAAGACTATATTCAACTATTAGAACATTCGTCGAAACATTCGCACTGTTATAGAGAAAGGAAGAAGTCACTCATGGAAGCTGGCATCTATATAGTACACCGTACAAAAATAGGTATTTGAAAAGATGCGCCATTCTTAGAGGAAG
>NC_043002.1:67365543-67380543 GCF_006345805.1 Octopus sinensis | reverse complement strand
ATGCTTGCAATTCAAGAGGTACAGCTTTATTGCACACCATATCTCTAATGGTACACGTGACTGTAAGATGCTCTGTCGCTTACAGCGCTTAACACAGGAGCAGGTAACTCCGTTGATAGAACAACTGAATTCTCGCAATGTCGAACGACGGATATCCTATGCCCTACACATGTATATATGCGTGTATGTGTATGTTTGAGTATACAAATAAGAGGAAAATACGCAATACAGAAGTAGTATGTAATTATTAATTGTTGAGGTAAATATTCTCTACTGTTGATCTTGCTACATGATCAGCAAGACAGTCAAGCTTATGTCTGGCTCAGATATCGGATTTAAAACAACTCCTTAAACACCAAACATATACACAGATAAACACAATGACACATGTGTGTATGACGAGCTTCTGTACACTTTTCGCCTACGTATGTATAAGTGTGTGTGTGTGTATGTGTGTGTTAATATAAATACTAGTCAACCTATATCTATGCACCAGCCGATCTATCTATCTATCTATCTATCTATCTATCTATCTATCTATCTATCTATCTATCATCTATCTATCTATCTATCTATCTATCTATCTATCTATCTATCTATCTATCTATCTATCTATCTATCTATCTAAATATCTATCTACCTACACATCTTTATTTATATTACAGTCTATGAGTATGCGTACGAACTAGACACGTATTTCGAAAAGAAATGAGAACTACACAAGCGCACATACAATAACAGAGAGAGAGAGAGAGAGAGAGAGAGAGAGAGAGAAAAAGAGAAATTGGTTGTTGAGAGAGAGACAGAATGGGTTGGAGAAGAGTTGGGGCTATCAAATAAAAGAAGTGGTATATGAAGAAAAGGCAATACAAAATTTAGGGATAAGCAAAAGAAAGTATACGTTAAAAAATTATAGAAACAACAGATATTCTGAGGAAAATATTTGTTTTTGGTTTCAAGATTTTTGTAATAAAATGGAAATGTGTGGAGTAATTTATTTCAGTGAAATAATGATTCAAAGAAGAATAATGTCTGACGTTAAACGGTTCTGTTGGAAAATGCCTCAACATTTCAGACATTTTAATTTATACGAGGTTTAGATGGCCGAATGGTGAAGAAGTTCGTTTCGCAGCCGCGAGGTCTCGAGGTCGATCATACTGAGTGGCATCCTGGACAGATTGTTATTTTCTATAGCCTCGGGTCGCGGAAATTGTATAGAATCCCACCAGGTGGATTGTACATGTCACATTCCGTGTCACAAAATCCTTGTCACATTCCGTGTCACACTGATTCTACCGGAGAATTATGTTAAGGGTACCAACAGGCGCAGGTGTGGGTATGTGGTAAGAAGCTTGCTTCCCAACCTCATGGTTCCGGGTTCAGTCACACTGCGTGCTATCTTTGGACAGTGTCTTCTACTATAGTCTCGGGCCAACCAAAGGCTTATGAGTGGATTTGGTGTGTGTGTGTATGTGGGTGTCCCTTTGTGTCCCTGTTTGTCCCCCCACCACTGCTTGACAACCGGTGTTGTTGTGTTTACATCCCCGTAACTTAGTGGTTCAGCAAAAGATTCCGATAGAATAAGTACTAGGCTAAAACAAAAGTACTGCGGTCGTTTCATTCGACTGAAAAGTCTTCAAAGCAGTACCCCAATGTGGCCGCTGTCTAAAGATGGAGAACCGAAACGATGAAAGGTAAAGTCGATCTCGTCGGAATTTGAACTCAGAACGCCAAGATAAACGAGACGTCGATAGGCTTTTGGTACTGTGTGCTGACGATTCTTATTTCTTTATTGCCCACAAGGAGCTAAACATAGAGGGGACAAACAAGGACAGACAAAGGGATTAAGTCGATTACATCGACCCCAGTGCGTTACTGGTACTTAATTTATCGACCCCGAAAGGATGAAAGGCAAAGTCGACTTCGGCGGAATTTGAACGTAGAACGTAACGGCAGACGAAATAGGGCTACGCATTTCGCCCGGCGTGCTAACGATTCTGCCAGCTCGCCGCCTTTGGCTTCAAATTTCGGCACAAGACCAGTAATTTTGAAGGGAGAGGGCTAGTAGATGGTACTTATTCCATTGACCCTGATAGGATGAACGGCAAAGTTGACCTCGGTGGAATTTGAACTCAGAACGTAAAGACGGACGAAATGCCGCTCAGCATTTTATCCGGCGTGTTAACAGTCCTCCCACCTCGCCGCCTTAATCTTTTCTACTCAAAGCACAAATCCCGAAATTTTTGGGGAGGGGGCCAGTCGATTAGATCGACCCTAGTACGCAACTGGTACCTAATTTATCGACTCCGAAAGCATGAAAGGCAAAGTCGACCTCGGCGTCATTTGAACTCAGAACGTAAAGACAGACGAAATGCTACTGAGTGTTCTGTCCGGCGTGCTAATAATCCTGACGGCTCGCCGCCTTAATGTAATAAATATAATAGAATAAAAGAGACGCTGGTTTTGAATGAAGTTTTCTTGGTTTCCATTTTTTTTTCAAATTGTTCTTTCTCTAATCAATATCTAATTTTCTTTCCAATTTAAGAATTCCAAAGTGATTAAAAATAGCAACCCGGAAGTCATTTGTATTCAGATCCTGCTTTCGTTTTTCTTTTTTGTAAATTTAAACTTTGCATGTGTTTAGTTATTTTTTTATCTGTCTTTTTTTTTTAACAAGAAATATGCTGCCGATTTGCAGTTTTACAAAACTAACAAACATTTTGTAAGAGCGACATTTTACTTGCAGCCTTTGCTTTAACATTTGTATGTAATCATTATATTTGTACATATGACTTTATTTTTAGGTGAAGAAAATGGTATCCTGTGACGTTCATATCATTTCTTAAGGGTATTAGTGATAGAAAATTGAAAAAGAGCAGCATCTTGAGATCGATGTACTCTTAGCGTAGTTTTATTATTTGTTGTTGTCTTGTTTCTTTGTTTACGTTACACATCACTAAAAATAGTATTTTCTGTTATTTCTGTCACACTACGTACTTCCACATCACAATTTACATTCCGTTGCAGAATTGGAAATCGACGCAGTAAATCAGGAAATAATGTATAAGTTATAAACAGCAACGTTTGTTTTCTTATTTTTTTACTCGTTTCCTAGGACTATAATAAGGCCGACTGCCCTATTTCCTTGGCCAGGATTACAACATCCCTCATACTCGAGATGCCGGTCTGTTGCAGTATTCAAGGCTTGAAATATTTGAAGGAAAGGAGTCAATTACATCGACCCCAATACTTCACTGCTACTTTATTTCCTTGATCTCGAAGGGACATGAAGTAAAATTGACTTGGGCAAGATTTGAACTCAGGACGTTCAGAGCCAGAAGAAATGCCGCTCACTATTTTGTCCGACGTAGAAACGATTCCGCCTGCTCGCCGCCTTAACGCTTGCCTTTTTCTCATTTTTGGTATATGGACAGCATTCATAATTTTTTAGAAGAGGGTACGAGTCGATTACATCGACCCCAAATTTAACAGGCATTTTATTTTATCGATCCTGAAAAGATGAATAGCAAAGTCGACCTCGGCAGTATTTGAACTTAGAACGTTTAACCGGAAGACTAGTGTTAAATATAATGAAATATTTTACCTTTCGGTGCCAACATAAAATTATGTAGGATCTGAAATGAATGGCTTAAACATAGACGTACTACAGTATCGTTGAATACGTTGGAACATCCCAGCAAAACTTTTTATTCATATACAACAGACATCCCGAAGAACCAAAGCACCAAATATTTTCTTAAATATTATTTACATTATATATGCCTACGGGCATATGGCGTAGTGGTTAAGAGCGTGGGCTACTAACCCCAAGATTCCGAGTTCGATTCCAGGCAGTGACAATAATAATAATAATAATAACAACAACAGCGAAAAATACCTTAGGAATGGAAACCCAGGTTCGAAATTTCCCAAAGACACCTGATGAAGGCTGGAGGGTATATCAGTAACAAACAAGATGAGGGCAAATATCCGTCAAATGTAAATAATGTACAAAATTCCCCATCTCTTAAATATAGAACTGCATTCTCTTAAATGTGGAGGCACAATGGCCCAGTGGTTAGAGCAGCGGACCTCGCGGTCGGAGGATCGCGGTTTCGATTCCCAGACCGGGCGTTGTGTGTGTGTTTATTGAGCGAAAATACCTAAAAGCTCCACGAGGCTCCGGCAGGGGGTGGTGGCGACCCCTGTTGTACTCTTTCGCCCCAACTTTCTCTCACTCTCTCTCTTCCTGTTCTTGAGTAACGCTGCGATGGACTGGCGGCCCGTCTAGCTGGGGGGAACACCTACGTTACAGAAACCGGGAAACCGGGCCCATGAGCCTGGCTAGGCTTGAAAAAGGCGATCATTTTTTTTTTCTCTTAAACAGTTCAAATCACAGTAAAACGAAACATAAAATACAGGAAGTACAGTTAGTATTTTCCTATTAATCATTCCCGTCACAGAGGAGACCTAATGGCATCATATCTTGACTCTCTTCAGATCTTAGCCCACGCTCAAAGCATCCACGCAACTCACCTAGTTAACTACCATAACTACTCTTCAGGCATAATTTTTGTTTTTGCTCTACCAATATAACATTCTTCTGAAACCCTTGTTAGTCTTTATCGCAATACTCTCACACATCAATGAACAAAGCAGAAACACTTCAGAAATTTCAAGAGACCTCGACAGAACCACTTCTATCAAGAGAGAAAGTCATAAGGCAAGCACCAGTATAGATAGTCTGTAATATATACATATATGCACAGGCGTGACTGTGTGGTAAGAAGTTTGTTTTCCACATGGTTCAGGGTTCAGTCCCACTGTGTGGCATCTTGGGAAGTTTTTTTCTACTATAGCCTAGAGTCGACCAAAGGCTTGAGAGTAGATTTGGTAGATGGAAACTCGAAGAAGCAAGTCAAATATATATGTATATATATATGTATATATATATATATATATATATATATGAACGATAAAAATCGCCCTTTTCAAGCCTAGCCAGGTTCATGGGCCCGGTTTCCCGATTTCTGTGGCATATATATATATATATATGTGTGTGTGTGTGTGAGGGGTAAGTCTATTACATCTACTCCAGTATTTGATAGATACTTTATTTTATCGACTCTAAAAGTCGATCTCAACGGCATTTGAACTCAGAGCGTAAAGAACTGGAAGAAAATATTGTTATGCATTTTGTTCGGCGTGCAACGCTTTAAATAAAATAATAACAACAAAGTTATTGTTTTTATTAAAATATTGTGTTATAAAAGAGGGAGAGAAAAAAAAGTGAAGTTAAATTCAGCCTGGCTCAAAATTTAATTGGTTGAAGTCACATGAAAGACCTAAAATAAATTGCATAAAAATACATCGTTTCTTGGAATGCTGAAATTTGCGTAGATTTTTTTGCGTTTTGCGTTGTGAGAAATTGCTGCTGCTATTTGAGAGAATTCGAAGTTATAATATCATTGTTTGTGTAAACTGTTCTGAACAGTACCCGTCGTAAAACGATAATTTTCGCCCTACGGGGCAGAATTTGTGTACTAACCATATTCTTGTTACCTTAAAGGTAACTTTCAGAGATGGAGTTCGACCTGACGTCGAAGGAGGACTTTCCGTGATGGGAAAAGGTGAAAAAGAGGAAAATCAAGTACCCAGGCAATCATTCTCGGCCGCGGTGGGCGGCGCCATGTTGGAGATAGAATTCAAGATTGAACAACTGTACGAATATAGGAATTTGGTAAAACTAGAAGGAGGAGAAATAAGGCTTGTGCCGCCGCAAGCGAAGGTGCAAGAAATTAAGGAAAAGATCGTAATCTATAAGTGTACAACTTTAAAGAAAAAGATCATGGAAGTAAAAAAACGAAACCGTTGAGAAATGCTTGGCCCCGGTGTGGGATAAAATTCGCCATATAGTGAGAGGTGCACGAAGTGCCACGATCGAAGCACACTTTGACACGGCAGAGGTGGCGAAGGAGGTGTCGTCGTTGACCCTTAAAAACGACGACATCATGCTGCTACCCTCGTATATGGGGAAGAGAACCGCAAAGGTAACGGTTGAAGACATACCCAGAGGATACGACACCATGTGGGTAGCAGCGGCGGTCTTACATGATGTGGAACGCGAAATGAACATACTGCAAATGAGAAGGAAGGAAGCGGTACGTTGGAGGGGTCAGACTCTGGAGCTCCTCGTACAGGCAGAGAACAAGATCTTGGAGAGCCTGCCTGACAGGATTTTTAACGAGGATGGCACGTCCATGAGAGTGTCGGTGGAAGGACGAAGACCCAGATGCTTCAAGTGTGGAGAAAAGGGTCACGTCCGTTCCAATTGCATCAGGAAAAAAAGAACAGAAGATGCGGCCCCCAAGTGTACCCAATGCGGAGGGAGAGGAAGCTAAGAAGAACAACAAACGACCAAGACAAATACGGAAGCAAAAATAGACCAAATAGAACCGATGGAATACACCCAAGTTACGCACAAAAGAAAAAAGGAAAATACCCTGGACTCCCCTCCCCAACAAGGAAAAAAACAACTAACACTGCAGACACACACATTAAACAAATCCCCAACCCTACCCCACGGCACTGTTTTCATTGGAAAACAGTTTGCCAAGCCCCCCCGTAAAACAAGATCCTAAAAATGTTTATTGAAAAATGAAAAAAATAATTGCGTTTGATGAAAAAAACGAAAAGTTTACAAATGCTGCAAACTGTCGAGGTTCATGCTGTATAGCAGAACCTCAGATGGAAAAGCAATTGCGCGCTTCGCCAAGGTAGGCGAGAACGAATGGAAGGAGGAGGTTCTTCAGGAACACCTGAAGAACCGCCTAATAAGAGATGTCACCAAAGAGGTGTTAGAAGGAAAACTAACAAAACCGGCAACCACACACCAACCCAGAGCCCAGTGGCAACGCCGGTCAAAGGCCCGCAGTAGCGGAAGAAAGGGAAGCAGGCAAAATCAGACCGCCGTGCTCCCTTTCACAACCGTGAGTATAATTATTTTCCTCCCTCGCCCACAATGGCCAAGCTGGGCTGTATAAACATACGTGGAATGGGGTCGAAATGGAAACAAATTTGTTTCCTGAACGACCTCACGACACACGGTATAGATGTTGCTATCGTAACCGAGTCCAAGATGAGCGAGACCCAAGCGTTCTCACCTCTTCTAAATGGGTTCGAGAAATTTATTTCTCCTAGCCGAGGAAGAGGAAGAGGCGTGGCAGTCTTCATCAGGAAGAGCTTGGACTTGCAGGTAAGTACTGTCTTTCTGGACCCAGAAGGCAGGCTGGTTGTCCTGGATGTGACTCACGCAAGTAAACAGTCCTTCAGGTTGGTAGCTCTACGCCCCGAACGAGGGTAGACAGTCGGGTTTCTTTCGAAGCCTGGAGCCCTTTCTGGCGACGTCGAAAACAGTAATACTAGTAGGGGACTTTAACACTGTCCTTGAAGCGCACATCGACAGTGTTGGCTCAACTAATAGAAAGGGGAATCCTAGCCTCAGGGGTCTACTGGAGAGCTTTGATCTAGTGGACCGTTACCGACTGGATGAGCCGAGCGTTCCACAGTGGACGTGGAGTAACAACGACGGCTCACACAGATCGTACCTAGATAGGATAATTATAAAAAAAAGAGATAAGGATACGTTTAGTTGTCCACAATTTCATATTGTACCTTACTCGGATCACAAGTTTGTGACGTGTGAGGTGCAATTAGACAAGTGTCATAGACAGGGACCCGGGTACTGGAAGCTGAACAGGCTATTTTGAATTGTGAAGACTTCCGTACCCGGATTAAGGAGTTAGTTCAGAGGGCATTGTGCGGCACCGTCATTAACAATAGATGGTGGCACGCCCTCAAAAGAGCCATTCGATTAGAGTCCGTTAGATTTAGCAATCAGATAAGGACAGATAGGGCTAGTCTAGAGGGCGATTTAGTCAAGAAGCTAGACGAGGCAATGGAAGCTGGCTCTGCATCCGGAGTACTGGCGGCAAGGACGGTATTGTACCGACACCTTGACTCCAAACACGAAGGTTGCAGAGTCAGAGCTAAGCTGCGCGCCGGGAAACGAGAAGGTGTTAACGTAGCCGGATGGGCCCGTCGTGTGGAGAGTAAGAGAGGCAACAGAGCCTCAATAAAATCTTTGACTGGCGAACAGGGACAAAAGATCTATGGACAGGAGGAGATGCAAAAGTTTCTTCACCAGCATTTCGCGCGCGCGTTCGGGGGGTGGTGGCCCGGACCGGGGGAGTGCCTTAAGGGACTTCCTGGCCGGCGGGCCGCGGCTCGCGGGGCGTGAGGCGGAGTGCTGTGAGGGAGCGATCACTCCCGCGGAAATAAGGGAAGTGCTGGCCGAGTGCGCCGGGGAGAAATCGGGGGCTGGATGGTCTGCCCTACGAGTTTTACCAAAATATGCCGGATTTGTTCGGGGGAATACTGGCAGGCGTCTACACGAACTGGCAGCAGAACGGGAGAATTCCCAGTTCTGTAAGCCGGGGAGTGGTGACGCTAATCCAGAAAGACCCGAGCAAGGGGATATGATTAGTAACTACAGGCCCATAACTCTACTTAATGTAGAGTTAAAGATTTTGGCCAAGGTGTTAGCAAAAAGGTTGACGGTCGTCGTGGGAGAAACTTGTAGGGAGAGCACAGACATGTGCAATTCCAGGCAGGTCGATCCAGGACAACCTTCACCTTATACGCTACACCTTAGATAGGGTGGGTAAAATAACCGGCAAAGGTGGGGTAATGGTCCACTTGGACCAAAGTAAAGCCTTCGATAGGGTGGACCATGGGTACCTGGCGGCGGTCCTCGAAGCGACCGGACTGGGTCCCGAATTCCGCGGGTGGATCTCCGCTATGTACAGCGGCATCAAGTCCACCGTCCAGATAAACGGTTACCTAACAGAACCGTTTTCGATCGAATGTTCAGTACGTCAGGGGTGCCCCTTGTCACCACTTTTGTACGTATTGGCTCTCGAGCCACTACTGCGAAGGTTGGAGAGGCTGGGGAGTAACTCAGATGGAATCGGAGGTGGGAGGTCGGTCACTGCCTACGCGGATGACATCACCCTCATCGTGTCCAAGGAGGCCCAACTACCTGGTGTAGAGGAGGCTATCAGAGGATACGAGGCGGTGGCAGGAGCAAAGGTTAACAGGGACAAATCGGTCGGCTTGCGCCTCGGCACCTGGAGGAACAAGCCGATATTGTCCAGTGTTGTGGGACACTGGACGGATGGCCCTGTTAAGTTGCTGGGAGTCTGGTTTGGACCGGACTCCCCAAACGGAGAAGAACTGGAGCGAGGTGACGGGCAAGGTGGAGGCCATAATACGGACCTGGTCCGGAAGGTCTCTGTCCTTGAAAGGAAGGGCGGAGGTGGTGCAGATGTTTATTGCATCCGTAATCACCTACCGCCTGACCGTCGTCCCTTGCCCCGACTCATGGCTTAACAAGATGGAACGAGCCTCTTCCGCTTTTTGTGGAAAGGAGGAAAGCCACTTGTGAGACGCTCCGTGTGCTGTCAAGAACCGTTAAAGGGTGGGTTAGGGATGCCTTGGTTGATGATGCGCAGACATGCGTTGAGACTAAGACATCTCTGGCACCACCTGGAAGGTGATAAGGTGTGGAGTCCGTTGGCAGAGGGATTTTTTCCGAGACCGGCCTCCTTAGTTAATTTAAACCCGGTTACATCAGAAGATAGATGCAATCTGACTTCATGGCAAAAGGAGTGCCGACAGGCACTCACGCTGATCCACAGGACGGGCAAGGCCGGCTGCGGAAATACCACCTCGGTATTTTATAGAGGGCTGGTAGAAGGTAAAAACGATGACGTCCTAGGAGGGGCTCTGGGGTTTGATGAAAACCAGCTTGCCAATCTGTTTAAGAAAACGTTCAGGTCGGGGTATTTGGATAATTTCCAAAGATCCCTGGCTTGGCAGTGCTACAGGAATGCTTTACCTGTTCGCGAAAAGTTATCACGGCACGGAGTTCCAGTGCCACCGACGTGTCTAAGATGCGGGCTGGACGATGAAACCGTTCAGCACGCTTTTTTTCATTGTCGGAAGTTGAACGACTTGATAAGTTACGCAGAACACGTGTTATCGCATCTGGGACGAGTACAGCTGTCGGCTGAGTCTATGATTAAGATGATACCGCCAACTGGACTCTCGAAGGAAGGTGAGGCATGTTTTCACTGCACGGTTGCAGTGGTAAAGGAATGCATGTGGAGAACGAGAATGGAAGGAACCGCGACAGGGTCATTTGTCTCCGGGCCCGGCTTGCTCACCTACTTCAGATATCATCTGAGAAGCAAGATGGGACTGGAGAGGAGGACCCTGCCGCGGGGAGTGTATGCGAATAGATGGAAGGAAGTGGAAAGAAAGGTGGGTACGAGAAGGCCAGCTTGACCATGGAGGAGAGAGAGGAAGTGGAAGCTGCAGGGCCTCAACAATTGCCGGGGTGTGAAAACTCCAGTAAAATCACAAAGGTCAGCTACAAGTGTTTGTAACACGAGTTACGTAAAAACTATTACTTATAACGAATACAAACGAAACTTTTTTAATCGATTCTCTTAAATTTTCTTGTATGTATGTATGTCCTGTATTCGTCCTTTCTATGTATTAATTTTTATAATTGTAATAAAGAGATAAAATTTGTGTAGATTTTTTTTGCGTTTTGCGTTGTGAGAAATTGCTGCTGCTATTTGAGAGAATTCGAAGTTATAATATCATTGTTTGTGTAAACTGTTCTGAACAGTACCCGTCGTAAAACGATAATTTTCGCCCTACGGGGCAGAAAATTTTGTACTAACCATATTCTTGTTACCTTAAAGGTAACTTTCAGAGATGGAGTTCGACCTGACGTCGAAGGAGGACTTTCCCGTGATGGGAAAAGGTGAAAAAGAGGAAAATCAAGTACCCAGGCAATCATTCTCGGCCGCGGTGGGCGGCGCCATGTTGGAGATAGAATTCAAGATTGAACAACTGTACGAATATAGGAATTTGGTAAAACTAGAAGGAGGAGAAATAAGGCTTGTGCCGCCGCAAGCGAAGGTGCAAGAAATTAAGGAAAAGATCGTAATCTATAAAGTGTACAACTTTAAAGAAAAAAAGATCATGGAAGTAAAAAACGAAACCGTTGAGAAATGCTTGGCCCCGGTGTGGGATAAAATCGCCATATAGTGAGAGGTGCACGAAGTGCCACGATCGAGGCACACTTTGACACGGCAGAGGTGGCGAAGGAGGTGTCGTCGTTGACCCTTAAAAACGACGACATCATGCTGCTACCCTCGTATATGGGGAAGAGAACCGCAAAGGTAACGGTTGAAGACATACCCAGAGGATACGACACCATGTGGGTAGCAGCGGCGGTCTTACATGATGTGGAACGCGAAATGAACATACTGCAAATGAGAAGGAAGGAAGCGGTACGTTGGAGGGGTCAGACTCTGGAGCTCCTCGTACAGGCAGAGAACAAGATCTTGGAGAGCCTGCCTGACAGGATTTTTAACGAGGATGGCACGTCCATGAGAGTGTCGGTGGAAGGACGAAGACCCAGATGCTTCAAGTGGGAGAAAAGGGTCACGTCCGTTCCAATTGCATCAGGAAAAAAAGAACAGAAGATGCGGCCCCTCCAAGTGTACCCAATGCGGAGGGAGAGGAAGCTAAGAAGAACAACAAAACGACCAAGACAAATACGGAAGCAAAAATAGACCAAATAGAACCGATGGAATACACCCAAGTTACGCACAAAAGGAAAAAAGAAAATACCCTGGACTCCCCTCCCCAAACAAGGAAAAAAACAACTAACACTGCAGACACACCACATTAAACAAATCCCCCAACCCTACCCCCCACGGCACTGTTTTCATTGGAAAACAGTTTGCCAAGCCCCTCCCCGTAAAACAAGATCCTAAAAAATGTTTATTGAAAAATGAAAAAATAATTGCGTTTGATGAAAAAAACGAAAAAGTTTACAAATGCTGCAAACTGTCGAGGTTCATGCTGTATAGCAGAACCTCAGATGGAAAAGCAATTGCGCGCTTCGCCAAGGTAGGCGAGAACGAATGGAAGGAGGAGGTTCTTCAGGAACACCTGAAGAACCGCCTAATAAGAGATGTCACCAAAGAGGTGTTAGAAGGAAAACTAACAATAACCCCGGCAACCACACCAACCCAGAGCCCAGTGGCAACGCCGGTCAAAGGCCCTGCAGTAGCGGAAGAAAGGGAAGCAGGCAAAATCAGACCGCCGTGCTCCCTTTCAAACCGTGAGTATAATTATTTTCCTCCCTCGCCCACAATGGCCAAGCTGGGCTGTATAAACATACGTGGAATGGGGTCGAAATGGAAACAAATTTGTTTCCTGAACGACCTCACGACACACGGTATAGATGTTGCTATCGTAACCGAGTCCAAGATGAGCGAGACCCAAGCGTTCTCACCTCTTCTAAATGGGTTCGAGAAATTTATTTCTCCTAGCCGAGGAAGAGGAAGAGGCGTGGCAGTCTTCATCAGGAAGAGCTTGGACTTGCAGGTAAGTACTGTCTTTCTGGACCCAGAAGGCAGGCTGGTTGTCCTGGATGTGACTCACGCAAGTAAACAGTCCTTCAGGTTGGTAGCTGTCTACGCCCCGAACGAGGGTAGACAGTCGGGTTTCTTTCGAAGCCTGGAGCCCTTTCTGGCGACGTCGAAAACAGTAATACTAGTAGGGGACTTTAACACTGTCCTTGAAGCGCACATCGACAGTGTTGGCTCAACTAATAGAAAGGGAATCCTAGCCTCAAGGGTCTACTGGAGAGCTTTGATCTAGTGGACCGTTACCGACTGGATGAGCCGAGCGTTCCACAGTGGACGTGGAGTAACAACGACGGCTCACACAGATCGTACCTAGATAGGATAATTATAAAAAAGAGATAAGGATACGTTTAGTTGTCCACAATTTCATATTGTACCTTACTCGGATCACAAGTTGTGACGTGTGAGGTGCAATTAGACAAGTGTCATAGACAGGGACCCGGGTACTGGAAGCTGAACAAGGCTATTTTGAATTGTGAAGACTTCCGTACCCGGATTAAGGAGTTAGTTCAGAGGGCATTGTGCGGCACCGTCATTAACAATAGATGGTGGCACGCCCTCAAAAGAGCCATTCGATTAGAGTCCGTTAGATTTAGCAATCAGATAAGGACAGATAGGGCTAGTCTAGAGGGCGATTTAGTTAAGAAGCTAGACGAGGCAATGGAAGCTGGCTCTGCATCCGGAGTACTGGCGGCAAGGACGGTATTGTACCGACACCTTGACTCCAAACACGAAGGTTGCAGAGTCAGAGCTAAGCTGCGCGCCGGGAAACGAGAAGGTGTTAACGTAGCCGGATGGGCCCGTCGTGTGGAGAGTAAGAGAGGCAACAGAGCCTCAATAAAATCTTTGACTGGCGAACAGGGACAAAGATCTATGGACAGGAGGAGATGCAAAAGTTTCTTCACCAGCATTTCGCGCGCGCGTTCGGGGGTGGTGGCCCGCTGGACCGGGGGAGTGCCTTAAGGGACTTCCTGGCCGGCGGGCCGCGGCTCGCGGGGCGTGAGGCGGAGTGCTGTGAGGGAGCGATCACTCCCGCGGAAATAAGGGAAGTGCTGGCCGAGTGCGCCGGGGAGAAATCGCCGGGGCTGGATGGTCTGCCCTACGAGTTTTACCAAAATATGCCGGATTTGTTCGGGGGAATACTGGCAGGCGTCTACACGAACTGGCAGCAGAACGGGAGAATTCCCAGTTCTGTAAGCCGGGGAGTGGTGACGCTAATCCAGAAAGACCCGAGCAAAGGGGATATGATTAGTAACTACAGGCCCATAACTCTACTTAATGTAGAGTTAAAGATTTTGGCCAAGGTGTTAGCAAAAAGGTTGACGGTTGTCGTGGAGAAACTTGTAGGGAGAGCACAGACATGTGCAATTCCAGGCAGGTCGATCCAGGACAACCTTCACCTTATACGCTACACCTTAGATAGGGTGGGTAAAATAACCGGCAAAGGTGGGGTAATGGTCCACTTGGACCAAAGTAAAGCCTTCGATAGGGTAGACCATGGGTACCTGGCGGCGGCCCTCGAAGCGACCGGACTGGGTCCCGAATTCCGCGGTGGATCTCCGCTATGTACAGCGGCATCAAGTCCACCGTCCAGATAAACGGTTACCTAACAGAACCGTTTTCGATCGAATGTTCAGTACGTCAGGGGTGCCCCTTGTCACCACTTTTGTACGTATTGGCTCTCGAGCCACTACTGCGAAGGTTGGAGAGGCTGGGGAGTAACTCAGATGGAATCGGATCGGAGGGGGGGAGGTCGTACTGCCTATGCGGATGACATCACCCTCATCGTGTCCAAGAGGCCCAACTACCTGGTGTAGAGGAGGCTATCAGAGGATACGAGGCGGTGGCAGGAGCAAAGGTTAACAGGGACAAATCAGTCGGCTTGCGCCTCGGCACCTGGAGGAACAAGCCGATATTGTCCAGTGTTGTGGGACACTGGACGGATGGCCCTGTTATGTAAGTTGCTGGGAGTCTGGTTTGGACCGGACTCCCAAACGGAGAAGAACTGGAGCGAGGTGACGGGCAAGGTGGAGGCCATAATACGGACCTGGTCCGGAAGGTCTCTGTCCTTGAAAGGAAGGGCGGAGGTGGTGCAGATGTTTATTGCATCCGTAATCACCTACCGCCTGACCGTCGTCCCTTGCCCCGACTCATGGCTTAACAAGTTGGAACGAGCCCTCTTCCGCTTCTTGTGGAAAGGAGGAAAGCCACTTGTGAGACGCTCCGTGTGCTGTCAAGAACCGTTAAAGGGTGGGTTAGGGATGCCTTGGTTGATGATGCGCAGACATGCGTTGAGACTAAGACATCTCTGGCACCACCTGGAAGGTGATAAGGTGTGGAGTCCGTTGGCAGAGGGATTTTTTCCGAGACCGGCCTCCTTAGTTAATTTTAAACCCGGTTACATCAGAAGATGCAATCTGACTTCATG
>NC_043002.1:67348149-67360649 GCF_006345805.1 Octopus sinensis | reverse complement strand
AAGATAGGTCTGTATTCCCACATGAGACGACACAGCAAAACATCGAACTGATAACAATGTACAGCTGGGTCCTGCTGAGCATCAATTGTGAAGGGAATCCAATAAATAAATGTTGGACGGAGACTAATAAATGTGTCACTGAGTGTGTTGTGTATATTTGCGTGAATACATACATACATACATACATACATACATACATACATACATACATACATACATACATACATACATACATACATGCATTCATGCATGCGTGAAATTGTTACGATTCTTTGGGCGGTAACTGAAGAGGATTTAGCAACAATCTGTGTACATCTTTTCCGTTTGTTCCCTTTATTTGTACTTCTATAAATTTTTGAACACACACACTTCTCTTTGACTTAGTATCTGAGAATCATATTGTTCAGTATCTCCTTATCTTAGCGGGGGAATATTTATTTTGATTGATTTTTCTAGTTGGTCGGTTCGGCGTGCAGAAATTCCTTCGTTGACTTCTGTAAAAAGAAAACAGAGAAAAGGGACAATTTTCAAATATTACAATAATTCAAGGGACAACACTCTGTACGACAAGTCTTAACCGATGCAAGGGAGATAATTCTGAATGTCAACGTTTCATTTATTCAAAATTTAGCGTAAAACCTAATGAAAGTCTGACAAATATTCTCTCTTAATACAGAATTTTAAATAACCTTTCCTTATGTACGTTTATTTACGTTCATGTGGTACGTGTGTTCATACTACATACAAATCACGTTCACAGATAAATACGTTCGTTTTTTCTTTTACTCTTTTACTTGTTTCAGTAATTTAACAGCGGCCTTGCTGGAGCACCACCTTTAGTCGAATAAATGGACCCCAGGACTTATTCTTTGTAAGCCTTGTACTTATTCTATCGGTCTCTTTTTGCCGAACCGCTAAGTTACGGGAACTTAAACGCACTACCATCGGTTGTCAAGTGATGTTGGGGGGACAAATAAGACATACAAGCATATACACACACATACATATATATATATACATACATATATATATATATATATATATATATATTATATATATATATATAATATATATATATATATATATATATATATATATACGACGGGCTCCTTTCAGTTTCCGTCCACCAAATCCACTCACAAGACTCTGGTCGGCCCGAGGCTATAGTAAAAGACACTTACCCAAGGTGCCACGCAGTGGGACTGCACCCCGGAACCATGTGGTTGGGAAGCAAGCTTCTTACCACACAGTCACTCTGCTAAACACAGAGGGAACAAACAAGGACAGACAAACGGATTAAGTCGATTATATCGACCCCGAAAGGACGAAAGGCAAAGTCGACCTCGGCGGAATTTGAACTTAGAATGTAGCGGCAGACGAAATACGGCTAAGCACTTCACCCGGCGTGCTAACGTTTCTGCCAGCTCGCTGCTTTAAAAGTATTGTTTATAGCCACATGAATATGACTCCGATGTTACTACTGTTTTAACCCCCAGGAAAAGCCTCGTCTAGCTGGTTATCGATACAATCCGCACCCGGTATATATTGCAAGCAGGGGAGCGAACCCCTACCTTCTTCCAGTAGACGACGGGACCATCAGACCGAACGGTTTCAGGCTATTTCCTCCCATTTTCAGTGGTGAACACCCAGCTGCTAGAGACCGCAGGATTTCGCCCCAGCTCGCGATATATAGAAAACTAAGCGACAATCAATCACTGACCTTGCAACAAACAATGGACGATCTAAATGTCCAGAAAACGAAATGTGAAAATAAACGAAGACATGGAATCACATTATGTTGAGCTTATCAAAGACAGGATGCGCATTAATGTAAAGGAAATGTTATAATTTAACAGCAACCAACACATTGGCCCTTTCTGATTTGCTCTGAGATCCGAACTACACATGATCTCTTTTAGGGCGTTAGATCTTCTTAACATCTGAGTAAAGATGACAAAACACAAAGAACTCTGACTTAATCTAGATGGATAGACTTTAATGAGACTTTGATTTAATTATTGTTTTTCATGAAATTTTGTACATATTCTATATTTTATTTATCAAATGATTGACTAATCTTATCCTCCTGCTTTTATAAAACATTTTCTCCTAGATGTACAGTGATCCTATTGTTTTTAACGTTTATTGTATCTTCGTATCCTTGTAGCAAATAAATCATTAGTATTATTCGACGTGTCTCAGATTTGGTCGTATTCCTTGTAGAATTTATGCGAGTGGAGAGTTACTCCCTGTAACTTTAGGAGATGCTTAATACTTTTGCTTCCTTTTCCGCAGATCTTGCGCTTGCTCTCTAACTGAGTTTTATCAATCCTAGTCTTCAAGTTCGTTCTTAAGGCTTGTTTCTGAGCGGTTATAATCAGTGATTCAGTTTCTATTTTCAGGTTTCTATCTACTATCATCCTCAGTTTGCTGTATGAATTACCAATGTTATTTCTGAAATAAAGAAAGGAGACTATATTTTCACACTTTCCAATGACTCACTTCTGCATTTTATTCCTCTTTCTGTAGTCTTATTGCTTAAAAAAAGAAAAATAAACCTTTTTATCATCTCAGTAACCCTAAGTCTCTTTAGGCCACCAAAAGCCAACAGTGTGGCACATTATCGTAGGCTTTCTTGTTGTCTATCCAACCAACCATTTATTTCTTATTTGTTCATCGCTTACTATCATGCAATCGATATACAACAGATCAACAGTACTCCTCGACTTCGTTCTGCATCCCTTTTACTCCTCTCCTAATAGATTTTCCTCTTCCTGGATAGTATATCATTCATTCATACATTCATTCATGTTATTGATGTTGTTGTTGTTGTTGTTGTTGTTGTTGTTGTTGTTCTTCTTCTTCTTCTTCTTCTTCTTCTTCTTCTTCTTCTTCTTCTTCTTCTTCTTCTTCTTACTATTATCATTAGTCAAGAACTGACTATCAGATAACGTGAGTATAAACAAATGTATTGAAACAAATTCGGAAATCAATCACAGTTTAATTATCTAGAACTTCTAGATATACGATGTCTTGAGTGTTTCCTTTAATTAGTGTATAAATGAAAAGATTTTGGGGACTTCCAACTCGCGAACATTCTATATAATTGCCCATGAGAGAAGCAAAGTGAAGTCCAACAACCTTCAGAGACTGTCCTTGAGATTTGTTTATTGGCATAGCGAAACTTAGTTTCACTGGGAACTGGAACCGTTTAAATTCAAAGGGGAGGTCATATGGGATTAACAGGATCCGTGGAATGAAGACATCCTCACTCTTATAGTTCCCGGTTATAACTGTTATCTCTAGGACATGGGATCGCATAGCTTTCATCATTACTCTGGTGCAATTGCACAGACGAGGTGAATCCAGATTCCTGGGTGACATGATTGGGGCCCCTTTTTTAAGTGTTAAGTGGTGAGGTAGTATCCCAGATAACTGTAGAGAGTTCAAGAATTCAGTTGGAGAAACTACAGCCTGGTCCTGATCAGTGACAGTGTCGAGGGATTTGAAAGACTGTTCTTATCCAGACAACAGCTGCAAGAGATCCCAATTAATTTTGTTGACGGGAACATTACGTGGAGCTAAGATGACTCGCTCACAGAGCCGTTGACTGTTGCTAAAGTTTTGTGCAATGTTTGGGAGCACATGATATAATGATGTATACATACGTGTGTGTGTGTGTGTGTGTGTGTTGTGTGTGTGTGTGTGTGTGTGTAAATAGCTATTTAGGGCGCCAAAGACAGCAAGTTCAAACACAGGAAACTGAGAAACCAATTTTCATAAAAATAAATTATATTGCTCGGGCTTTTGTCGGCCCGAGGCTATAGTAGAAGACACTTGCCCAAGGTGCCACGCAGTGGGACTGAACCCGGATCCATGTGGTCGGTAAGCAAGCTACTTACCACACAGCCACTCCTGCGCCTTATTTGCCAAAGTATTGTTTGAAGAACCACAAAGTAAAGAATGTACAATGGTTGGCATAGAAAACTAGAATTGTTGGTGCCTCTCGGTAACTTATATCTCTTTATTTTCTTTAAAAGCTATAAAAAAGTAGCCAGAACAAAGGCGCTACGAGTATATTTTCCTGTGTAGCCCTGAATTATCACGTTCTGATCCACATATACATACATGTACAATATGAAATCACTCACACACAAACACACGCACGTGCTCTCGCACACACACACACACACACACACACACACACACACACACACACACACATATATATACATACACACACAGCTATACATTTACACACGTGCACGTACACTAACATATGTGAATGCGAATTTGGACACTCCTAGTTATAAAATGAATTTTGGACAATCCTTGAGATCATTATCAAATTTATCCACTTTCCGGTGAATGTGATTCTCAGAATATTGTGTATATGTTTGTATGGTATTTCCCCAACCAACGAGGCACTTGACTACACTTACAAACATAAACATATATACATTTACTCAAATGCGGAAATTAGTCCAACAGAAGATCGTCGGAGGGACGAAGTAACGGCTATTGCGGAGTTCATTGAGGCAAACATATCTTGAGTATCACCCAACGCTGATTTCTTCATTTCATTATCGGACGCACAAATAATGGCTTTGCAACCTGTTGCTCTCTGTCTTATCTTGACCCACGCTGTGCTGTTGGATAATTCTCAAGGTAAATGCCATCGCTAATCCATGTTGTAGTTGTTGTTTCCTAGCTCCTGTATATGTTATATGTATATGTATATGTTTCGTAGCTACTGTATATGTTTCCTAACTACTGTATATATGTTTGTCCTCCTTTTCGGTGCCATTAACACTAACACGTTAACTGCCACAATTACCACCAGCGTTTGATTGCTAACTTCACACAACTGCCATATTCCCCACCGGTTGTTTACTTACATAATTTGAGAAAATATTTTAGTCTGTATCTTTGACATGGTTTCGAGAATAGTTAAATAACATGAGTGCTAAATATTAAAGTTTAATTATGAAATATTGTAAAAATTCTTAAAAATTACATTTCTGTGCAATTAAGCAATATGCTATGTAGCCGGAAGCAATTTTTTCCCACGAGAGTTCCGGACCCCAGTTAAGAACTCGTTTGCATACAGCCAATCAGACCTCAACTATCAAACTTGTGCCCACCTAGTCATGAGAATACTCTGGTTAAATTATGTGGAAAATGTGCGTTATAGCAAAATCTAACAGTTTTAAACGGGTTAATAGGGGTGACAAATGTGAAATTTAGTGTATAAAGTGAATGAAGTGCTGCTCGTAGACGCTGCTCATGGATGAAGTGTTGCCAGTTTGCGTAATTTACTAGAAAATGTAAATGAGTGTAGGTTCCTAATTTTTTGACTGATTTTGTACATTCCTAACATAAAATGTTGGTGTTGATCTGGAAACATCGTAATCAGGAGTGGTTGTGTGGTAAGTAGCTTGCTTACCAACCACATGGTTCCGGGTTCAGTCTTACTGCGTGGCACCTTGGGCAAGTGTCTTCTACTATAGCCTCGAGCCGACCAAAGCCTTGTGAGTGGATTTAGTAGGCGGAAACTGAAAGAAGCCCGTTCTATATATATATATATATATATATATATGTGTGTGTGTGTGTGTGTGTGTGTGTGTGTCTGTGTTTGTCCCCCAACATCGCTTGACAACCGATGCTGGTGTGTTTACGTCCCCGTCACTTAGCGGTTCGGCAAGAGAGACCGATAGAATAAGTACTAGGCTTACAAAGAATAAGTTCTGTTGTCGATTTGCTCGACTAAAGGCGGTGCTCCAGCATGGCCGCAGTCAAATGACTGAAACAAGTAAAAGAATATGGTGTTGTGTCGTACTGCGGGTACCTGCAGTATCACTAATCTCAGTCTGAGCATAGATACCTAGTGTTAGCTCCATTCAGAGATGGTGCTCAATTAATCTATGAGGATGGAGGTGGGGGTGGAATGTGGAACTTATGTAAGACCTGCTATGCTGTACTCACAGATTGCATTACACAATTCTATGCCTGACTGGCTGTACTATAGTACACAGTATGTGGATTTTCAAGGTGAGCTCTGATTGGTTGTATGCAATTAAAAAATTTCGCTAGCCAGAAATACTCGACGTCATCGGTAAGGTTCAGTAACAGGCCGTGGTGGTTAACGTGTTAATTTTATTGGCATTGCTATACTAATATCGTGGAGGCGCAATGACCCGGAGGATCGCGGTTTCGATTCTCAGACCGGGCGTTGTGTGTGTTTATTGAGCGAAAATACCTAAAAGCTCCACGAGGCTCCGGCAGGGGGTGGTGACGACTCCTGTTGTGCTCTTTCGCCACAACTTTCTCTCACTCTCTCTTCCTGTTTCTTGAGTAACGCTGCGATGGGTTGGCGTCCCGTCAAGCTGGGGAGAACACATACGCCACAGAAACCAGGAAACCGGGCCCATGAGCCTGGCTAGGCTTGAAAAGGGCGACGTTTATCGTATACTAATATCTTTTGTGAATCTTGAGTATGAGTCACTAATTATTAGTACTATTTTTGACTCTGAACCTTGTGGTAAGTGTTGGAGGTTAAGTGTTCAGCTTCTGATAAACTGAAACCAAAACACAGTTTCAAATCTTTATTGGAAGCATTTAGCTTACATTACTAACATCCTTGAAAATCTCCAAAGTACATCCCCCAAATATACAGATTTTATGGCTAGTCCAAGAAACTGATGTTAATGTTATTATTAATCTACATATTGTGAGGGCGCGTGGCTTAGTGGTCAGGGCATTCGGCTCATGATCGTAAGGTCATGAGTTCAATTCCCGGCGACACATTGTGTCCCTGAGCAAAACACTTCATTTCACATTGCTCCAGTCCACTCAGCTGGCAAAAATGAGTAGTACCTGTATTTCAAAGAGCCAGCCTTGTCACACTCTGTGTCACGCTGAATCTCCATGAGAACTACGTTAAGGGCAAATGTGACTGTGGAGTGCTCAGCCAGTTGCTCGTTAATTTCTCGAGCAAGCTGTTGATCGTATCAGCTGAGACCCTCGTCGTCGTAACCGACGGAATGCTCCTTATTACTATATAACAGTGAGCTAGCAGAACAGTTAGAGCGTCGGAAAGAGAAGGTGCTTAGCGGTATTCCTTCTGGTTCTTTACATTCTGAGTTCAAATCCAGAATCGTTAAAAGTATATCAATTTGGGTGGCGGTTTAGCGGAGTTGTTAGAGGGTGGAGCAAGATATCATGCAGTATCCATTCCAGCTCTATGCGTTCTGATAGCAACGTTTACGGCGACATTGGTGCCTGCTCTATCAGCTCAAGTTGGCCGCCTTTTCATTGGATAAATATCAATGGTGAGAAAAGGAGAGATTTGCATGCTTTCGTAACCGACAGCCGTCCTCCAAAATAACACAAAGACAAAAAACCCCAAAAGACAGACACCACCGAGGCCTGCACTTATATTTTTTATGTTTTCTTTTACATGTTTCAGTCATTAGACAGCGGCCATGCTGGAGCACCGCTTAGAAGAATTTCTAATCAAAGGAATCGACTCCGGTACCTATTTGCTGTTAAGCTTGGTACTTACAGGAACGTAAACAAAGCAACACCTGTTGTCAAGTGATGGCCCGTGGGGTGGGGTGGGACAAACACACACACATACACACACACATACACACACGTATCTATCTATCTATCTATCTATCTATCTATCTATCTATCTATCTATCTATCTATACATGTGTTTATATATATATATATACATATGATAGGATTGTTTCAGTCTTCGTTTGTTAAATCCACTCACAAGGTTTTGGCTGGCCCGAAGCTGCAGTAGAAGACACGTGGGACTGAACCTGGAACCATGCAGTTGGGAAGCAAGTTTCTTACCACACAGCCACGCCTGCGCCTAGTATGTGAAAATACATAGTCAACACTGACCCAACATCTTCGCATGGAAGTCCTCATTAGACTGTAAAGATGTCTGCTACAAATCTGTTTCACTTGTCAGTATTTTAAGAGTTTCCGTTTTATTTGCAGTAACAAGCGATTGCTGATCCCGAATATGCTTGTATTTCATGAAAGCATTTATTTCAAACACAATACTATATGCTTTAACTTCCTCGTTATATTAAGGCGGCGAGTTGGCAGAAACGTTAACACGCCGGGTGAAAATGCTTAGCGATATTTCGTCTGTCTTTTCGTTCTGGGTCCAAATTCCGTCGAGGTCGACTTTGCCTTTCATCCTTTCGGGGTCGATAAATTAAGTACCACTTACGCACTGGGGTCGATGTAATCGACTTAATTCCTTTGTCTGTCCTTGTTTGTCCCCTCTATGTTTAGCTCCTTGTGGGCAGTAAAGAAATAAGAAACGTTAGCAAGCCGGGCGAAATGCTTAGCGATATTTCGTCTGTCTTTACGTTCTGGGTCTAAATTCCGCCAAGGTCGACTTTGCCTTTCATCCTTTCGAAGTTGATAAATTAAGTACCGGTTGTGTACTGGGGTCGATCTAATTGGCTGGCCCTCTCCCCGCAAATTTCGGGCCTTGTTCCTAGAGTAGAAACGAATTTTCTTTTTATATAACTTTTTTAGTTTGAGCAGGGTTAGATAAAATTGCGCCGAATGTCTAATACATTATATAACAAACTTTTTCCTTTATTTTTAATTCACAATTAAAAATTATTTAAATGTATCAAATGGCATTATTTTGCTTCTAGGAATAAATCTTTCAAAAAGAATGCTGGTATCTATTTGCTATTGAGATATCTGTACACACACACACACACACACACACAGATGCATGCATACATATACGCGCACACACGTACACGCACGAACACACACTCGCACACACAAATATACATTTATAGCCACTCTTTTTCCAGAGGACATGGCCCTCGGTAAAGGTTTCGAAGTATGACTTCAAATGACTTGAGCTATACTTATTTGTGTATGTGTGTGTCTATAAGTGTGTGCGCGCGTGCGTGTTTATTTTTTTCTCAATGGTATGTCGTCAATTGGAGAATTCCTGAATCTTCTCGTTTGGAAATGGCGGAAATATTTTCAAAAACTTAAATATTTATTTCGCATGTTATTTGATACGCCCTTATTCGCCTTTGTTGTCCATGCCACAAGGGTGGCTGCGTGGTAAGAAACCAGACGGTTTCGGGTTCAGTCTCACTGCCTGGCACCTTGGGTAAGTGTCTCGTACTATAACCTCGGGTCAACGAAAGTCTTGTGAGTGGATTTGGTAGACGGACGCTGGAAGAAGCCCTTCGTATATGTAGGTCTGTGTGTGTGTGTGTGTGTGTGTGTGTGTGTGTGCATGTGCGCGCGTGCATGTCTTTGCGTCTGTGTTTGTCTCCTGCCATCGTGTGACAACCGGTGTTGGTTTGTTTACGTTCACGAAATGTAGCGGCTCGGCAAAAGGGACCGACAGAATAAATTCCAGGCTAAAATTCTAAGGCGGTACCCCAGTATGGCCGCAGTCGGATCTTTTCCTTTTGAACGGCAGACAATTTCTAGTTAACTAAACACTTTAAAACTTCGTATACTGGTAGAATGTGTCAAAATAAAACATTTTTTTCTCTTGGCTTTCTTGAGAAAATTGTAATTTGTTTGTTTAAAGTAGTTTAATTTTTCGAATTTTAACCAATCCTATGCTCTCTTTTGAGCTAAAATCATTTGCTGCGTCTAAAACTGAGACAACATCCTGTAACTAACCCTAAACCTCCCCCCTAACCCTAATTTTTTTTCTTAATTGTTAAATTAATTTAATAGTTACGTGTGTAAAAAAACGCTAAAGCAATGGAATTAAATTAATTTAACAATTAAGAAAAAAATAGGGTTAGTGGGGAGGTTTAGGGTTAGTTACAGGATGTTGTCTTAGTTTTAGACGCAGCAAATGATTTTAGTTGAATGGAGGTAATCGATTTAAAATTGCCGAAATGCTCGGATTTTCAGACGAAATATCTTACAAACTATAGAATTTTCTCAATAAAACCAAGAGAAAATTATGTTTTATAAACACTTTCCACCAGTATACGAAGTTTAAAAGTGTTTAGTTAACTAGAAATTGTGTTGACATCTGCCGTTCAAAAGGAAAAGATCCCCGCAGTCTACTACTGGTCACATGAAGTTACTTGCCTTAGCTTCCTTTCATTTCATATTCATGTGCGTATGCGTTGTGTGAGCGCGCGTGTGTGTGTGTGGTTGTGTGTGTTGTCAAAAGAAATTGTATTGTCAAAGGTGATGCTGTTTCTCTTCATGTCGGTCATTCAATCCAAAGGATTGTCACCTCGGATATTTAAAGAAGTCCTTGAGTGTTTTAGTTATAATTCACCATGATCATGTCGGAAGCGGGGATCAAACTGATGAACATCTTTCGAAATTGTCCTATATCGGTTCCCGTTTATACCTGTAGTTGTACGAACATCAAACACGGGAGTGTTGTTTACAAAATAGAAGAGAGGGGCGGCAAAAAGACCCACTTCAAAAAAAGACTTGTTATCTTCAAGTACGGATACATGATGATACAATTGTCTTTATCTTCCATGTAACAGACATTTTCTTTTTCCCGTGAGAAAATTTTTTTTATTATTTCTGGATGCAGTAAAATGTTTTGAGTTAAACAGCAGTAACAATAACAATAACAACAACAATTTCTACTAGAAATAATCCTTTCTAATGTTGGCACAGAGCCAGCAATTTTGAGGTGGGGGTGGGGGATGGGAGTCGATTACATCGACTCTTTTACTTAAAGAGGAAAAGCAAAATCGACCTCGGTGGAATTTAAACTTAGAACGTAAAGCCGGAAGAAAGGCCGCGAAGTATTTTGTCCGGCATGCTAACAATTCTGCCAGCTTGCCGCTTCAATAATAATAATTATTTATTTCAAATTTTTGCTTCAAGGGCAGCTTGGGATGATTAGTGTTCAACTGGTACTCATTTTATCGAACGGGAAAGGATGAAAGGCTAAGTCGACCTCAGCGGAATTTGAACTCAGAACGTAGCGACGGACGGAATACCTTAATAATAATAATAATAATAATAATGATAATAATAATAATAATAATGATGATGATGATAAAATACCCTGATGCAGTACACTTCCCTCTCCACCCTCACTTTCCTTTTCAAGTGGAACTTGAAGAATTTGATGAGTGTTTGGCCAAAGAGGGAAGTGTCTGACTTTAGTCCTTTCAAACGAGTCCATCATACAACCTATTTCTTTATTACCCACAAGGGGCTAAACACAGAGGGGACAAACAAGGACAGGCATAGGTATTAAGTCGATTACATCGACCCCAGTGCGTAACTGGTACTTAATTTATCGACCCCGAAAGGATGAAAGGCAAAGTCGACCTCGGCGGAATTTGAACTCACAACGTAACGCAGACGAAATACCGCTACGCATTTCGCCCGGCGTGCTAACGTTTCTGCCAGCTCTCCACCATACAACCGCTTTCGCTACAGCCACCAGACATATAAAAATTGCCTGAAAGTTTGTGGGAGGATGTAACTTCAAAAGTCAACAATGCTAGGGTGCGTGCAGAACGGCTTCTTTCCCTGCGTGCGTACTGGGCAGGCCCAGCTGACAGCACTTCCATTTCTGTTGAGTTTACCTCGAACCAGCAATGCCTCTCTCCCACCTTCTTTAGTACTACCAGGTCAGGGATTTCTGGAAGTTACCCATTGTCCCCGTTCGAAAGTCCCCCGAAACCGACCTCTCGGTTGATTTTCATCGATGCTCGGATTTTGCTCGTGAACGCTGTCCCTTTTTTCTGTTATTAATCCTCTTTAGATTATCAACGTGAAACTTCCACCGACTGCATCGCCTGACTGAAAGACGGCTGTGAGTGCTTGACGATATTCCAGATGTTAAATTCCCTGTCTCGGTCTAAGTCTGTGAAACTGATGAGCTGTTGAAAAACGCGTATGTGAAACACTTATGAGTCCACACTTATGAGTCCACACGTATGAGTCCACACTTATTTACTGTCAAGGAGTTGCCGGAGATGCCACAGTCTCAGCACATGCCTGTAAATGATAAGCCACGGTATGCCAAGTCCACCGCGCAAATGTCGGTGCAGATTTAATTTCCATGATAGGTTTGGTTGACAGCTGAATTCGTTCCACACATGATAACAGTTGTTCTACATAAACCCAGACATTAAACAAATGCGTGCTGAGTGAAGAATCACCCTGGGTGCAGTTTGGACAGGTTCTGCTGGTGGTGGCTGCAGCGCGATCATTTTCTGTAGAGTTTATCCAGGACAAGAAATTATGCCCTTGTTGCACGGCCAGAATAAGGAATTTTGGAAATTGTCTATAATGTCCGTTCTGACTGAAAGTCAGAAGAGTCTACGAAAGCTGTCCTGGTCAAAATCGTCACTCAGATCCTTCACTAACTCACTATATAATGCGAGGAACTTCACCCTGAACATAGTCCAGTTGGAAGAGAGCAATGGGCGCCTGGCAACGTTTCAAATGCCATAGGTTAAACCTTGTTCTGCTCTGGATTC
>NC_043002.1:67330649-67343149 GCF_006345805.1 Octopus sinensis | reverse complement strand
CACAGACGTTTGGAAAGAGAGTTCCAATAATATATTCTTCTCTTCGTTCCTTTATTCCCTTTTTGTACGAATTATTTCTAATGGAAACATTTTCCTTTCTATTTGGAATAATAAGCTTTCATGATGCAGTGATAAGCTTACACGGAAAAGAATTGTAGCTACTTTGGTCTCTCAATTACAATAGCTTTTTCCGAAGCTTACGACTTCGGAAAAACTCGTAAACGTTATGACAGCCAATTACTTCCCTTCTATCATTCTAAATCCCATCCATCCATCTTCTCCGCGCACTATTCTTGGGAAGGTTGCGAGGGCGGAGTCCTCAGCATCTCTTCCATAGAGTCCGATAAGTAAGCGTCATTACACACTCCGGCAGGATTTCCAAGAAATTGCCAACTTATACTATGGATATTATCCAACCATCTCGTTCTTGTTCTACCCCTAGACCACCTGTCGGTTGACTCCGTTTGCTGAGTCCACCTTGTGATTCCGGTCAGCGTCATTCTAATCCCATATCCGTAGAATCGGAGCTGTGACCTCTCAATGCAGAGAAGTAGGGACTCGGCTTGAAGAAGCTCCCTGATCTCCAAGCCACATACCCTCTCGAGTAACATTTCTCCATTAATCCCACTAAAGGAAAAAATGTTCCTTCTTGAGCCATACCAGGCTCATAAGGGCCGGTTTCCCGGTTTCAGTGGCGTAGAAATTCCCCACCTGGACGGGATGCCAGTCCGTCGCAGGATTACTCATTTTTGCCAGCTGAGTGGACTGGAGCAAGGTGAAATGAAATGTTTTGCTCAAGAACACAATGCATCGCCCGGTCCAGGAATCGAAACCACAACCTTACGATCATGAGTTCAACACCTTAACCACTAAGCCACGCGCCTCCATCCACTAAATTAAGAAGTCACTTTATTTCTAGATCTGGGGACAAATTTCGTAGCTAAGTTCACGGTAAACCTATTCCCCCGTCCATTCCTGCTTGAATCTGTTTCGATTCACTTACAACGATTAATTCTATAGAAATAGCACACACGACACATACATGACACGTTTTTTTTTCTTTTTCTCTTTTTTTTTTTTTTTGGTGACCAATATATGCTTCAGATCAACGTTGCTTTTCTTGAGTTTCGAACCTGAATGTCCAAGTTGTAAAACTAAAATAGTTAACGAATAACGAATATTTGACTGTTTATACCAAAAATGGTTGACGTTGGTAAACAACAATACTACAAGTGGATATATTGAGGCAAGCATCTCGGACGTTAGCTTGTGGAAGACATATACTAATTTGAAATGAAAGGTTAATTTTTGTGCCTAAAATTGCCGCCAGAAAAGTTGAGAGTTTATTGAGGAAATCATATAAAAAGGTGAAATCTCAACTCATTATGGAGATATATGGCTTAATGTAGCTGGAAGTTATGAGTGCTTTTAGCTTCCTGTTTGACAGGGCAGTTTTCATCCCATTGGCTTAGCTTGTGCGTGTATACTGCTGGGACAGCCCTTGAATTTATCGTTCCCACTCCTAGATCTAATACATCCGGTACAGGCTTATACAGCATAAAAGCATCATCCAGGGCGGTCCACCCCATCAACAGCTGTGCTACTGTTTTACCTCTCAATTTCTTCACCCAAATATTATTCCTGTCACCTCTCTTTCTCTTTCTCTTTCTCTCTTTGACAAATACCTTCTTAATTCATACAAATTCATGTATTTATAAATCGTAAATGCTGTTAAGTGAAATAAAACGTGGTCAAAGATAAATTTTATTTTGCTCTGGTAGAATCATTAGCACGACGAGCAAAATACTAAGCGGCATTTCGTCCATCTTCACGTTCTGGGTTCAAATTCCGTCGAGGTCGACTTTGCCTTTCATCCTTTTGGTATCGATAAAATAAGCACCAGTGGAGCGCTGGAGTCGATGTAATCGACTAGCCCCTCTCCCCACACCAAATGTCAGGCCTTGTATCTATAGTAGAAAGTAGAAAGAATATTTATTCTCCTGCAACAATCTTTCATCTAATAGCAAATATTTTGGGAGGAAATTTTCGTCACAGTGGATAACTTATTTGATTTGATTTTCTACTTGGAACTGTTTCATTTTAATTTTACCTAACGTCGCTAATACATTTGAAAAAGTTATGACAATCACACTTCAAATTTTCTGTAGCTCCGAAATGTATATCGTGTATTATGTCACTATAAAGATATTTGTGAATGGGGCCGTGCTGGTGTAACCGGTCAAACGGAGGAAAAGGAGGAGGAAAAAAGGGTCTAAATAGGAGGGTTGAAAATAAACCCGGAAAAATATATTTCAGTATGTTTTATTCATATATATATTCAGGCGCAGGAGTGACTGTGTTGTAAGTAGCTTGATTACCAACAACATGCGTGGCACCTTCGGCGAGTGTTTTCTACTATAGCCTCGGGCCGACTAAAGCCTTGTGAGTGGATTTGGTAGACGGAAACTGAAAGAAGCCCGTCGTATATATATATATATATATATATATATATATATATATATATGATTGTGCGTCTGTGTCTGTCTCCCCAACATCGCTTGACAACCGATGCTGGTGTGTTTACGTCACTTAGCAGTTCGGCAAGAGAGACGGATAGAATAAGTACTAGGCTTGCAAACAATAAGTCCTGGGATCGATTTGCTCGACTAACGGCGGTGCTCCAGCATGGCTGCAGTCAAATGACTGAAACAAATAAAAGAATATTTTAACTTCATTAAAATTTTAAAACTCATACTGTTTTTCATCACAGTTTTCATGTTTGTAACCCCAACACCACTACCCCTTCCTCTGTAAGACAGTCCGTTGTTTGTCCCCGGGCCCTCCATTTGTATCTTCTATGTATGCCTTTTAAAGGCAATAAAGAAATTCACTATAACGATATTTGATATGACTTTTTATTTCTATTTGTCAGCAAACGTCCGCGATCGCAGTCAGTTGCCATAATGCCATCACGTTATCAGTCAGGAATATACATTGAACTGTGAACTATAGAAACAAACGACCAATCAAACGAGTTTCTTGATGAAACCTTCTCTCGTTAAAACAATATCATCGTTTATCACAATGAGGCGAAGATGTGTACCCTACATTCAAAGCTTGTAATTACCAGTGAACTGCACACACACATGCACACACACACACAAAGAAGTTTGGTAATATAACCAGGAAAATAGAGCTCAAAACATGAGTTAATACTTTTAATAATCGACAGAAGTCACGAAGTGACTCAAAATCCGAGAGTTTCGTGCATTGATACTTACGAAATTCCGATAATATATGTGTGTGTGTGTGTATGCGTGTGTGCGTGTGTGTGTGTATGTGTGTGTGTGTGTGTGCGTGTGCGTGTGTGTGTATGTGTACAGAGAAAGATATGCATATAGGTATGAGTGTACATATGTATATGTGTGAGCACGCGCGCGTGTGTGTGTGTGTGTAGATAAATCCAGAATCTTGGATGTTTCGTTAATAAAATTTTCAAACAGTTTCCACTGGTGATTTGCTTCTTCCTTCTCCCATCGTTTCAGATCTCATCGGTCACAGTACAAATACAAATTTTTCTGAGTTTTTTTTCTTCTTTTATTTGCAGATATTAGCTCTGATGAGCACACAGTTTTGCTCGCTAAAATTATAAACAAAGCCAGCGACTTGCTCAGACTCAAAGCTTCGCGATGACACCTCGAAACACTCGTGTCCTGGAATCCCTTGCACCAATAAGCCGCGAGTGTTATACAAACGTTGTCATCATACAAAGGAGAAGTTGTTTCCCTCTGACATACACAACAGCGATTAGCATATTAGCGTTCGAACCTGCCGAAGGTATTATGATATACAAATGGCGCGCGCGCGCGAACACACACATACACACACATATAAGTGGCTTAGGGTATTCGGGTCACGATCGTTAAGTCGTAAATTTGATTCTTGGCGAAGTGCTGAGTCCTTGAGCAAGACACTTTATTTCACGTTGCTTCCGTGCACTCAGCTGGCAAAAATTAACTGTACCTGTACAGGTTTTCAGGTTTTCACATTTACAAGTACACGGGGTAAGTGGATCTGTAAAAATATGCAAGAATTTTCTAAGGTTTAATATATGAAACATTTTGCATTTATTAAAATTTCAGTGACGAAGTTTTGTTTCTTTCTAAGAAACCAGCTTCTTCCTTCTACGAAGAATTTTAATCCACACCCAAAGAAAAGGACATTTAAACAAATGATAAAACCATTTAATGAATAGAGAGACAGACAGACAGACAGACAGACAGACAGACAGACAGATAGATAGATAGATAGATAGATAGATAGATAGATAGATAGATAGATAGATAGATAGATAATATAGCAGCAGTATAAAGTAGGGTACTTTACACTGTTGTGATTGATTCCATATGAGGTTTAATACATTTCATATGTCGAAAAAATTACAGAAGATTAATCTACCGTGATAATGGAGCGAAGCTGAATACAGATTAATAATAGGCCACTAGAATATCTTCTTGTTTATTTCCGTATTTATGTTCCCCACATTACTGAAATTGCGCATTACACGTCTCCCGTCATTTTCATGATTTTCTTTCCTCCTCCTTCTCTTTTCTTTCCTATTTTTCTCCCTCTTCCTTTCTTCCGACCAATTGTTTTCTCGTCCTTGAATCTAAACCAAACAAAATCTGTAATGCGCCATAGGAAATAAATAATAATTTTGCAAGAAAATATTCTAAAATTTGTTCCAAAACAGACAATAGTAGAGTCTTTCTTTCAATATGTCGGCCAACTTACATTATTTTTCTCCACTATCGACCAAAAATATTTGTGACTCTTTTTCCTACTTGTAAAAGTTTAAAATGTCCAGTGGTCAGGCAGGTTTGAGATAATTATGCTTTGTTGGTGAGGACTTATGAGGTCGAAGCATCTTAGATGCCACAGTTTCTGCCAACAATGACCAGAGGGTTTCCCAAAGCATGCGCATGATTTATGTTGAAATTGGCTACTAATTTATTGAAATTATCCATAGGCTCGGGAACAGGGGTTGCAGGGGTTGGAAGTGCACCCCTAAAGTTTTTTGGTGGGGGCAATGGAAACGCTTTGATCGTCCTCCTGAATAAACTTCATCCCCAAAGCGAATGCATCGTTCCTGAGCCTCTCGGAAACCCCGTACAAGTCATGTAACATATTGGGTTGTTCCTGCCTCTCTTGTGAAACATCGGACATGTCATGTAACATCATGGGTCGTTCCTGCCCTTTGGCGAATCCCCAGATATGTCATGTAAAGTTATGTATTGGCCCTGCCCCTCGGGTGAATCCCCCAATATGTCATGAAATGTTATGATTTCGGGCCTGCCCTTCTGACAAATCCCCAACATGTCATCTAAAGTTAGGAATTGGTCCTGTTCCTCTAGCGAATCCCCCATGTCATGTAACATTATGGGCCCTGCCCCTTTGGCGAAATAAGCAAAATGTCATGTAAAGTTATGAGTTGGTCCTGCCACTCTGGCGAATCCCCCGACATGTCATGTAACGTTATGGGTTGCGCATGCCCCTCTGGCGAATCCCCTGATATGTCATGTAATGTTATAGGATGCACCTGCTCCCTTGGCGAAATCTCTGACATGTCATGTAACGTTGGCATGTTATGTAACATTACGGATTGGCCCTGCCCCTGTGGCGAATCGCCCGACATGTCCTGTAACGTTATAGATAGGGTCTGCCCCTCTGGCGAATCCCCAACATGTCATGTAACGTGATTGTTTGGCCCAGGAGTGGCTGTGTGGTAAGTAGCTTGCTAACCAGCCACATGGTTCCGGGTTCAGTCCCACTGCGCGGCATCTTGGGCAAGTGTCTTCTGCTATAGCCCCGGGCCAACCAATGCCTTGTGAGTGGATTTGGTAGACGGAAACTGAAAGAAGCCTGTCGTATATATGTATATATATGTATGTATGTGTGTGTATATGTTTGTGTGTCTGTGTTTGTCCCTCTAGCATTGCTTGACAACCGATGCTGGTGTGTTTACCTCCCCCGTCACTTAGCGGTTCGGCAAAAGAGACCGAAAGAATAAGTACTGGGCTTACAAAAGAATAAGTCCCGGGGTCAAGTTGCTCGATTAAAAGGCGGTGCTCCAGCATGGCCGCAGTCAAATGACTGAAATAAGTAAAAGAGTAAAAGAGTAAAAGAGTATATATATATACATATATACATATATACGACGAGTTTCTTTCAGTTTCCGTCTACCAAATCCACTTACAAGGCTTTGGTCCACCCGAGGCTATAGTAGAAGATACTTGCCCAAGGTGTCATACAGTGGGACTGAAACCAATCGTATGGTTGGGAAGTAAGCTTCTTACTACACAGCCACTCCTGCACCAACATGTATGTATACACACACACACACACCACATATATATATATATATAATATATATATATATAATATATAATATATTATATATATATATATATATATATATATATATATATATATATATACATACTATATATAATAATAATTATTTGAGGGAATATTAGTTCCTAACTTACAGGGAAAAAAATATATTACTATTTTACTCTTTTACTTGTTTCAATCATTTGACTGCGGCCATGCTGGAGCACCGCCTTTTGTCGATGAAATCGACCCCAGAACTTATTCTTTGTAAGCCTAACACTTACTCTATCGGTCTCTTTTGCCGAACCGCTAAGTTACAGGGACGTAAACACACCAGCATCGGTTGTCAAGCGATGTTAGAGGGACAAGCAGACATACAAACACATACACATACATATACATATACACGACGGGCTTCTTTCAGTTTCCGTCTACCAAATCCACTCACAAGGCTTTGGTCGGCCCGAGGCTATAGCAGAAGACACTTGCCCAAGGTGCCACGCAGTGGGACTGAACCCGGACCCATGTGGTTGGTCAGCAAGCTATTTACCACACAGCCACTCCTGTGCCTCTCTCTCCTCTCTCTCTCTATATATATATATATAATATATATCTATATATATATATATCACACAGCCACTCCTGTGCCTCTCTCTTCTCTCTCTCTCTCATATATATCTATATATATATAATATATATATATCTATATATATATGTTTCGTTATTTTATTTTTACTTTTTTGTAACCCACGACAAATAGTTTTAACAACAACCATGTGTAGATAAAATTAGTGAAAGAAAGGCGGTGTAGCAGGGGGTGTGGGTGGGTTAGAGAGTGAATGAAAGGACAAAAAGGAAGAGGAACGAAAGGCAAAGAGTGAAAGGGACCTTACGACGACGACGACGATGATGTTGTTAGGGCGAAAATATGTAGAGTTTATTAACGTCGCAAAAAGAACACTATCATTCATTACATATACACACAGGTGTATGTGTGTGTGTGTGTGTGTATGTATAAGCCTACGTATATATATATATATATATATATATATATATATAGACCGGAGTAAACACATTAAATGTGAAACAAGGTGGAAAAAAGAGTACTCAAATACCAGTGGTAGAGTAATATGCTTTATTTTAAGCAGCAGAAAATTCAACAAAATCTGTTACTCTGAGTTTCTGTTGCCGTTCATCAGACAGTTTTTGCTAGAATGGAACTTATTATTAATTCAATCTATACTCTTACAAACGCTACACCTTTAAAAAGAAATGGACTTGTTTGATTGGCCCTTAGAAAAATCGGTCAATCTTCGAGCGATAAACAAAAAGGTCAAAAATATATGTATATATATATAAAAAAACTTGTAAAAATTATAAAAATTATAAAATCCGAGGAAAAAACCGAGGAAAAAAACCTATTGCCGTTAATGAAGACAGTACAAATTAATGCATAGAAATTAAACCCGTTATAAATACTGCAATACATATTTATATTAAAATCCAAATTATATATCAACATACACAAAAGGATGCGCGTAAACGCCATACATACATTACAGACGTATGAATATGAATCTAAATTAACACATAAAAGCATGTGTACTATATTCACGCAAGCTAAAATCATCTATGTAGCAATTCTCATATACTGAGCAAGGAGGGGGAACGAAAGAAAGGGAAAGAGAGAGAAAAAGGAACGAAAGAGGGGGGGGGGAAACTTGTAGCGATGTTATTGGCATCTATAGAGGCCAGTATACATACACAAGTTTGAATTGATACATATACATACCGTCGTGGTATGCGTGCTTAAGCACAAGCATACTTTCACTTACACATACACAGATACGCATGCTTACAAATACATATGCTTTGCTATACATATACTTATATAAACATTCTAATTTTGACAACATTGCTTTTTTTTAAAAAAAACATGCTTTAAAAAAATGGTTGCATTAATAAAATATATACGAAAGACATATAAAATAAAATATAACATCCTATTTTGGGTCATTTAAATAATCAAGGTAATATAAATAACAAGGTAATCCTATGCAATACAATAACATGAAAACAAAGTTTGTAGGTTTTTCCTAAATATATGTAGACACATAAGACTTTGCTATAGATCCGTCGTAGCGCTTAAGAGTCAAAATCAAAATCAAAAATCAAAATACAAAATATATACTCTATCCATATGGTATATTTATATTCGACATTTTAAATTTAGCCGCGTGCCTACATAAGTTCATAGGAGCCTTTATTCTCCATAATCTAAAAATAGAATTCCCATTTATAGATGCAGGTCTATATAGGGATGACGGCCTTATAGCCACGCATAATCTAAACGGCCATGAATCAGATAGACTTAGGAAGGACCTTATAGCTTTCTTTCAAAGGATGGGCTTACGGATTACGATAGATACTAACCTGAATAGTGTAGATTTTTTAGACGTAAATTTTAATGCAAGATCGGATAGATTTAAACCTTTCCGTAAGCCCAATGAAAAGCTATCGTATATTAGCAAAGATTCGAACCATCCACCAGTTATCCTTAGCAACTTAGTCAGCAATGTAGGTAGAAGAATATCTTCAATTTCTTCGGACGAGGCAGAATTCCATAATGCTGCACCTTATTACGATAGCGCATTAAAGAATAGTGGATTCTCGGAGAAGATCCAGTTCAACCAGCTTAATGCTAATAATGCTGCACGAAGAACTAGGACCAGGAAAGTTTTGTGGTTCAACCCGGCTTTCAATTTGGCCCGTAAAGACTAATATAGGTAAGGGATTTTTGAGATTAGTCTCTAAGCATTTTAAGCAGGGTCATAAATTCTACAGAATATTTAATAGAAGAACCCTGAAGGTTAGCTATTCTTGTTGCAGAGAAATTCGCCTCTTACATTAGCCAAATAATAGGAAGCTAATTGAGATTAGACATGGTGCCGAGCCCATTAAGAAATGTAATTTCAAAAACGAGAGCTCTGTCCGTTAGAAGGGAAATGTCTAGTGAAAGGAGTAGTTTATAGAGCCAAGGTGCAAGTGGAAGGCTCATCGGAATACAAGACATACACAGGGGCTTCAGAAAATTCATTTAAAACAAGATTTTATTCTCATAAGAATTCTTTTTAAATACCCAGAGAATAGGAAGAAAACCAGCCTAGCAAAATATGTCTGGGAACTAAAAGAAAAGGAAGCCCCCCTTTCAACGTGACATGGAGCATTCTGGACAGGGCGGCACCATACAGACATGGAGCTTACAAATATAATTTCAAGTGCAAGCTTGCTTATTAGAGAAAATGCACATCTTATTCAAAGACAATAATTCTTTGAATCAAAGAAGTGAGTTAATGAACTTATGTAGGCACGCGGCTAAATTAAAATGTCGAATATAAATATACCATATGGATAGAGTATATATTTTGTATTTTGATTTTGATTTTGATTTTGACTCTTAAGCGCTACGACGGATCTATAGCAAAGTCTTATTGTTTCTACATATATATTAGGAAAAACCTACAAACTTTGTTTTCATGTTATTGTATTGCATAGGATTACCTTGATTATTTATATTACCTTGATTATTTATAAATGACCCAAAATAGGATGTTATATTTTATTTTATATGTCTTTCGTATATATTTTATTAATGCACCCATTTTTAAAAGCAATGTTTTTTTTAAAAAAAGCAATGTTGTCAAAATTATAATGTTTATATAAGTATATGTATAGCAAAGCATATGTATTTGTAAGCATGCGTATCTGTGTATGTGTAAGTGAAAGTATGCTTGTGCTTAAGCACGCATACACACGACGGTATGTATATGTATCAATTCAAACTTGTGTATGTATACTGGCCTCTATAGATGCCAATAACATCGCTACAAGTTTCCCCCCCCCTCTTTCGTTCCTTTTTTCTCTTTCCTTTCTTTCGTTCCCCCTCCTTGCTCAGTATATGAGAATTGCTACATAGATGAATTTTAGCTTGCGTGCGAGACGGTTTGCGTGAATATATGTACACATGCTTTTATGTGTATAATTTAGATTCATATTCATACGTCTGTATATGTATGTATGGCGTTTACGCGCATCCTTTTGTGATGTTGATATATAATGTGGATTTTAATATAAATATGTATTGCAGTATTTATAACGGGTTTAATTTCTATGCATTAATTTGTACTGTCTTCATTAACGGCAATAGGTTTTTTCCTCGGTTTTTTCCTCGGATTTTATAATTTTTATAATTTTTACAAGTTTTTATATATATATACATATATTTTGACCTTTTTGTTTATCGCTCGAAGATTGACCGTTTTTTCTAAAGGGCCAATCAAACAAGTCCTTTCTTTTTAAGGTGTAGCGTTTGTAAGAGTATAGATTGAATTAATATATAAGTTCCATTCTAGCAAAAACTGTCTGATGAACGGCAACGAGAAAACTCAGAGTAACAGATTTTGTTGAATTTTGCTGCTTAAAATAAAGTATATATATATATATATATATAATATATATATATATATATATATAAATATGGGTGTTGTGATGTGTATAGAAGAAATATATTAATAAAAAGAATTCCAACCTTGTCTGATTTTCACGTTTATTTACAATCTTATAATGATATATTATAAGATAAAATATTTTTTTCCATGTTTGCAAAGCCGGGCGTGGATCTATATATTAACCATAATATATTATAATTTAATTCAAATAATATATATCTTATAATATATCATTATAAGATTGTAAATAAAACGTGAAAATCAGACAGACAGGTTGGAATTCTTTTTATTAATATTTCTCTATACACAATCACACACAACCATTATATATATAATTATATATATATATATAATATATATATATATATATATATATATAATATATATATATATATATATATATATATATATTATATAATATATTTATATTATATATATATATATATATACGAGGCTTATACATACACACACACACACACACACATACACCTGTGGTATATGTAAGAATGATAGTGTTCTTTTTGCGACGTTAATAAACTCTACATATTTTCGCCCTAACAACATCATCGTCGTCGTCGTCGTAAGGTCCCTTTCACTCTTTGCCTTTCGTTCCTCTTCCTTTTTGTCCTTTCATTCACTCTCTAACCCACCCACACCCCCTGCTACACCGCCTTTCTTTCACTAATTTTATCTACACATGGTTGTTGTTAAAACTATTTGTCGTGGGTTACAAAAAAGTAAAAATAAAATAAACGAAACAAAAAACCAGAAAAAAAAAACAAAGAACAAGAATGGCATTTTTTTCTTATAAAAGCTTAAACTCTGCTGGAATGACTCAGAAGGAAGTGAGTTGGTTCCAGCCGATATTGTTACTTGAAGAGAATCAAAACTTGACCGGTGCAACACTTCAGAACCAATCATGTTTTATAACACTATACAGTTAGTGTTACTGCTTTTGGTTGTCTGTGCTAAATTTGAAGGTAAGTAAAACAATTTTATTGCAAAGAACGATGATGATGCTGCTATGTTTGTGGTGATTGTTGATTTTTATTTTCTTATTTTTCACAAAAACAATATTCTATCAAAAGTAGAAACATTAACATTTCTAAATCTCTCAAAGAGAGATATTCAGTAACAGTTCTTTAATGCCTTAAGCTATTTGCCAACATAATATGGCTGTCCTTGAAGGGACGCTTGTTCCTGTTGTTTAGCCCCGGGAAACATCGTTTCCAGCTGGCTTTACGACACAATATCTATGTCCTATCTATCTATCTATCTATCTATCTATCTATCTATCTATCTATCTATCTATCTATCTATCTATCTATCTATCTATCTATGTCCTATCTATCATCTATCTATCTATCTATTATCTATCTATATGATCTATCTATCTATCTATCTATCTATCTATCTCTGACGGATGTGATGTCGTTTCAGCTCCGAAGGTAATCATTTATTTTGACTATTTAAAAGTGTATATTGACAAAAACATTTTGTGCTTAAAAGTTGTGCAACAACATCCACTGTAAACCTTTGATAAATATCGACACAAAATTTGGCCCTTGTGGGCAAAATTTAAAAGAAAAAATTCTCATA
>NC_043002.1:67322281-67330549 GCF_006345805.1 Octopus sinensis | reverse complement strand
TACATCGTATATAATACTATTACTAGACTACTTCTAAATTAATTTGAGGGGTTATAACCTCTACGGAGAACAGACAAGCATTACAATAGTGATTTCCACTTAGATATGTCTTATTACATGATTTATATGCGTCAATAATGAGGCCATGTCATCTGGCGGAGTAGATTTGCCAAACACTTTGAGTGACTTCTGTAAAAATTATAGTCAAGTTGTTAATATTACATATATATATAATAATATATATACATACATACATACATACATACACATATACATATACACATATACATATATATACATGAGCATATACATATATATACACACACAGACACACACACATATTCATTTGCCCACTTACACCTTTGTGTTTAAGTGAAAATTAAACACTGTATTTAGCATGCCAGTACCGCTTGCTAATACCCTTAATTATTAATTGATAATTTTTTTACCGTTATGGATTTTTTTACGCATGCTAAGCCACTGATATTATTATAAACAATAATATCCTCATATATATTTAACTATCTATATGTACGTATATATATTATATATATAATAATATATATATTACATATATATTTATTATATATATAATATATCTATATAATATATTATATATATATATATATACTTTCATGTAAATGGATGCATGACGTTCCTATAATTCCTTTTTCTTTCCCTCCCTCCACGTTTTCTATCCGTCTCCCCCTCTCTCTCTTGCTCGTTGCTCATACGTGACCATCATCCATCTTTCTTTTCGTCACGTGGCCATCTTTCTTTTCCTGCACGTACGTTCAAAACAACGGGCGTTTTTTCTTTCCCATCTATCTTTCCTCTTTTTACAAAAATGTTTCTCATAGCGTTCGCTATTTTCCTCTCGTTGTGGTCTAATCACCCTCCATGTTTGTTTTCGCTCGGCTTCCTTGAATGTCTCCACTGTCATGTTTTTGTTTCCAACTTTGACCCTCCATAAATCCTAAATATTAGAATTTATAGAAGCAACTGTCTTTGAAGACTCATATTGTCGTTAAATGCTCAAAATGAGGAGTAGATAGCCGACAACTGATGAAGGGTCCTTTCTCTGTGTTTACTTGTCCTGCTTTCCATTTTTTCTCGTTGTTTACGTATTTCATGTTGTTTGAACCGTTGGCGACGTCCTGTACCCATATATGCATGTAGCCTCTTTAACATGGCAGTCTGGACTCTACTGTGATTTTTTAACCCCAAGAGGACATCTCCTCTAGCTGGTTAGTGATGCACGGCTGCATCCGATAAAATTGCGCGCAGGGGAGCGAACCCCTACCATCTCTTAGCGAAGGGACCTGTAGACCAGTCCTAATTTCAGGCTAATTCTGTCACTCCTCAGTACTGGACACCTATATATATATATATAGGGCCGGTTGCCCGGTTTCCTTGGCTCATAGAGCCGGTTTCCCGGTTTCCTTGGCGTATAGGTTCCCCACCTGGACGGGACGCCGGTCCGTCGCAGGGGAGTTGCAAGATGCAGGAGGAAAGAGTGAGAGAAAGTTGTGGCGAAAGAGTCAGCAGAAGTTCGCCATTAACTTCTGCCGGAGCAACGTGAAGCTTAGGTGTTTTCGCTCATAAACACACGCACATCGCCCGGTCTTAGATTCGAACCCGCGATCCCTCGACCGCGAGTCCGCTGCTCTAACCACCAGGACATGTGCCTCCACAGCTTTACACACACTCGCGCACACACATACACACACACACACACACACACACACACACATATATACAAAGTAAGATAGGAGTTATGAAAGTAACCCACTATGGGATATCAGTTATCCAATATACTGCTGGTAAAGTACCCAAATACTAAATACATAAATGCTTTTAATTGCAATGCAATTAATTCATTTATTGTATTGAATGGGTGAAGGTTAAAAAAATATTTTTACCATAAATTCATAATACAAATAAGAAAATGGAGAAACAAATTCATTTCGAACATCAACATACGGATAGTATGATTTCACATTATTTATTAATTATACAAATGGGAACATCAAAATCGAGCAAAACAATATACATCTATATGTAATATAATAATAAAAATAATACAAATAAACTACTCCTTACAGCTGTTTCAGCCTATAGTCAGGAGTCAATTCAACTTATATTGCCTATATATATATATATCTATAATAATATTATTATATATATATATATATATATATATTATATATATATATTATTAGATATATAATTATATACACAACACACATCACATTTCTAAATCTCTCACATACACATATATACATACATACAAGATGTAGCCATATCTGGCCACTTAGAATAAAGTTCTCAATGATAAGCCTAATGGTGAATATTTAGTCCGTAACCGTTTGTCCGACAAAATATATTTGGTTTCCCGTAAGTCCATAGCCGAAACAGGATATGTTTTATCGGACAAGCCATTACGGATTAAATATTCTTTTCCGACAAGCCATTACGGACTAAATATTGGGAGGTGAAAGATAAAGAGAGAGAGAGAGAGAGAGAGAGAGAGAGAGAGAGGAAGAGTAAAATCAACGAGAGAGGTAGAGTGGGAAAGTGGATGCGAATGAGATTGAATGGGAGTCGCTTATGTTCCTTTAGTTCCTGTATCATTGTGTGCGTGTGTGTGCGTGCTTGTATGACAAAGAGAGAGGAAGAGAGAGATAGACAGTGAGGAGGAAGGGTATTGGTTTATCTTTTATACTTTTGTTTCAATCACTGGACTGCGGACATGGTGGGGCACCAGCCTCATGTTTTGTTTTTAATTTTTTTTTGTAGGCGTAGGAGTGGCTGTGTGGTAAGTAGCTTGCTCACGAACCACATGGTTCCGGGTTCAGTCCCACTGCGTGGCACCTTGGGCAAGTGTCTTCTACTGTAGCCTCGGCCTGACCGAAGCTCTGTGAGTGGATTTAGTAGACGGAAACTGAAAGAAGCCCGTCCTATACATGTATATATATATATATATATGTATGTATGTGTGTATATGTTTGTGTGTGCGCGCGCGCGCGTATATGTTTGTGTGTCTGTGTTTGTTCTCCCAGCATCGCTTGACAACCAATGCTGGTGTGTTTACGTCCCCGTAACTTTGCGGTTCGGCTAAAGAGACCGATAGAATAAGTACTAGGCTTACAAAGAATAAGTCCTAGGGTCGATTTGCTCGACTAAAGGTGGTGCTCCAGCATGGCCACAGTCAAATGACTGAAACAAGTAAAAGAGTCGTCCGAATCAACCCTCATTGTTTCTTTTGAGGCTATTTTCATTCTATCAATTTTTAAAAGTTTTTGACGGGCTATTAAATTACGATGACGTCAACAAACCTACACCGGTTGTCAAAAGATGAAAGATAAATACAGACATAAACGCCCACACACACATATACATACATACATAAATGCATATATACATGCATATATGTTTAACAATTTTTTTTAAAGAGAAGTGACAATAACTTCGAAGTGTCGGCTTTCAGTGGGGCTGAACCTGAAACCATGTGGTTGTGAAACAAACGTTTTAACCACAAAGATGGAGAATGAGGGAGATTGTGTGTGTGTGAGTGTATGTATGTGTGTGTGAATGTATGTGTGAGATAGAGGGAGGGGTAAGAGAGAGAGAGGTGCAAGTGTATAGCACTTGTGTATACATTTGTGTGTGCGGTTGTGTGTGCCTGTGTGTGTTTATATGTATGTGTGTGAGAGAGAGAGAGAGAGAGAGAGAGAGAGAGAAAGAGACAGAGAGAAAGAGATAAGGAGAGAGGTTCGAGTGTATGTACGCGCTTGCGTGTATGCGTTTGTGTGTGTGGTGTGTGTAAGAGAGTTAAATGTGGGAGTATTTATGTTTTGCTGTGACAAATTCTGCGACAAACACATCTTCATTGCTTAATGTATGTGTTTATGTAAGTGTGTGCGAGTGTTTTGTAGGAATGTGTGTGTGTGTGTGTGTGGTGTGTGTGTGTGTGTATTGATATGTGTGTATGTGAAAGTGGGCGTTCATAAACGTGTGTGTGTGTGGGCCGTTTGATGAAACAAAGTTGAGATAGTAACTTCAGGCTCTTTCAATCCACATATACATACGCGCGTACACACACACACACACACACACACACACACGCACACACGCACACACACACACACACACATACACGCACACACACACATTTAGATAGATAGATAGATAGATAGATAGAAGGGTATATATATAATATACACATATAAATATACATATATATACGTATATACATAAAGAGAGAGAAACAGACAACTAGACAGAGAGACGGACGGACAGACAGACAAACAGACTGGCAGATGGACAGACGGACAGACGTACGAACGGATGGACGGACGGACGGACGGACGGACAGACAGACAAACAGACTGGCAGATGGACAGACGGACAGACAGACGTACGGACGGATGGACGGACGGACGGACGACGGACAGACAAACACACAAATAGATAGATAGATAGATAGATAGATAGATAGATAGATAGATAGATAGACAGATCACATGATCACAGCGTATCGAAAACTTTTAACTACGCGTTAAGTCAATTCGTAATCCTTTGAAGCAACACACGGTCACACACGCATACATACCATCACATTCATTGATTGACACAAACACTGCCCCACATAAGCTCACGAACACATACGTGTAACACACTCATAAACACACATACTCTCGCACACAAACACACACACACACATATATATCCACGCATGTGCTTGGGCATATGTTTGTGTGTATACGAGCGCACAAGCAATACAATAGGCCCTTATAATTATACATCGATGCAAGAAAGCGCTCATATAAGCCCGTGAGCATCTACACACACACACACACACTACATATCGTACACATGCATATATTATATATATTATATATATATATATATAAAGTCGTAAGACACCCGCTGTTTTTGTCCTGTTATTACTATTATTGTTTTTTGTATTTATATTCGTGTGGCATCGTCCGTTTTTCTGTCCTGTTTCGATAACATTCGATCCTTTTCCCAAGAATCTAATGCTCGTAGCTTAGTTTTTCCTTGGGGCTGGCCGGATCGGAGCGATCTCAAGATTAATCAGCCGAAATTGCGAGGATGATCCGGTTCTTGACTGAAGATTAGAGGCTTCGAATGACCCGTCCGTTTTTTTGTGTCGTCTATTTGAGTGTTTTGCGTTCTTGTCCCATTTTGTATTATATATATATATATATATATTTTATGTATGTATGTATGTATGTATGTATGTATGTATGTGTGTATGTATGTATATGTATATACCCTACAAACACACACCACATGCCAAACAGCACACATGTGCGACACATACAAGCGCACACACGCTCACATAAACATGCCATACACACACACACATACAAAGATACACACGCACACACTCACATACACACACGTTCCTGCACACTTCTGTAGTACGCAAAACGTTTATTGAATGAATGCGCATGTGTCTGTTATTTCCCCATCTCGGCTCATTTTAAAGTTTATTTGTGTTTCTCTCTATGTTCGTGTGTGCGAGCGATTCATCTTTCTTGTGTGTGAGCGGTTCGCCTCTCTTCCTTGTGTGTGTGTGTGTGTAACTTTTATAAAATCTCTCCTCCAACATCAGCATCTTCCCCTTCACACACACACGCAAGCACACACCACGTCTCTCCTTTTCTCTTCTTTTCCCTCTCTTTTCTCTCTTCTCTCTTCCTTCTTCAACATTCATACTTCGTTCAAGCCCGGCGGATAAAACACTTTTCCTTACACTCAAGTCTATCTGCATAGAATTTAGCTCTTCCCATCCTATCTACCTGAGGACGTTAAGTGTCACACAGCTAGCTACACAGAACGACATTTCTGAAAGCATTGTTGTTTTTTTTTTTTCGGCGGGTGTTGACATTTCCTGCCGATGTTTTCCATTGCTTATAGTCCTTGCTGTTCATTGTTTATACAACCACGCGGATTATACATACACACCGTTTATATTTCCTAGTTTATTCAATAATCACAGTGAGAAAAACAAAACAAAACGGAGAGAGGCACGCACCGACAATAACAGAACAGGTTATACTTAAAAATATTGAAACGTAGGTATGGACGGAGCTAGCGATGGTTATTAAGTTTTGTTTTCGGTGAAATAATAGGAATTTTTCCCTTTCCTTTTTCTTTTTCTTTTTTTTTTTTAAATGTTTTATGTAGCTTCTTTAGCACCGTATGTCTCGTCAGACAATTGATCTAAACCCAGAAAACTCCTTCAATATCAGCTTTGACAGAAAGGCGGCGAGCTGGCAGAAACGTTAGCATGCCCGGCGTATATGTTTACGTTCTGAGTTCATATTCTACCGGAATCGACTTTGCTTTTCCTCGTTTAGGGGTCGATAAATTAAGTACCAGTTGTGTACTGGAGTCGAACTATTCAACAGGCTCCCACCTCTCCAAAAAAATTCGGGCCTTGTGCATAGAGTAGAAAAGAAAAGAATAGCAGCGTTGACAGAACAGGGTGAGGTAACAATGGAGTTGCCCACACAGTAAGCATCTCTCTTCTAAGATATTTGGTGTTGTCTGTCGGAGTAAAATGAAAGGGTTTATCCAGCTCGAGACGAATGTTGTAGAAGTTGCCAGAACGAAGTTGAGGACAACGTCGGACTGTTTTAAGGTGTCCGGTTCCTCATCTTTAATTGATTAAATCGAGGCTAGCTTTTGATCGATTACTACTATCAATATCTAGTAATCACTTGCTGATAGATACCTATTTGTGTTGTTTATTTCACTGGCCCTATCAACCTTCCGATCAATATTGCTTTATAGTATTCAGAAAGAGAGTGAGGGAGGGAGAGAGAGAGACAGAGAGGAGAGGGAGGCAGTGTGGCATTCGGTTTAGAAACTTTGATTCCACCTCGTTCGTACGCACCAACGCATGCATAAACAGACAAAGGTATTACGCACGCACACGCACACACGAACACACGCTTCCCCCCCAGACACGATTGTCTTCTGTATTCTTCCGTACGTCCCGTATTCCAGCGGTCCGATAAAGAGAGAAAGATAAAATAAGCCCTGTTATCAATACAAGTGACTAGATCCTTGAGGACGGTGCTTCTTCGTAACCACAGCATTATAACTGAAACCAGTAAAGGAAAAACAATCTGTATATATATATATATATATATATATATATATACGCTCTCGCCAAACACAACAATACAAACACACACACGCACACACACATACATATTCAAAAATTACACAGGACACCAAATGAACACCCGCTAAATTCACACACAGGACGTCGGCTTCCGTCATCGGTTATCGCTCCAAAATCATAACAATTTCACACATCTAACAATAGTAGTGTTCATCTATCTATCTGTCTATCTATCTATCTATCTATCTATCTATCTATCTATCTATCTATCTATCTATCTATCTATCTTTCTTTCTTTCTTTCTATCTATCTTTATTTCTTTCTATCTATCTATCTATCTTTATTTCTTTCTTTCTATCTATCTATCTATCTATCTATCTATCTATCTATCTATCTATCTATCTATCTATCTATCTATCTATTCCTCGATCAATCGAGAGATCTATTTATCCATCTATCTATCTGTCAAAAAAAACAAAAAACAAAAAAAACTGCTAGGAATAAGTGAGCGGACGTAAAGAACGGTGAGAAGAACAAACGGCCACAGGTAGTTGGTACAAATATGAATAAATATATATATATATGTATATATACATGCAAAATATCTGTCCGGAATCAGAATAAAAAATAAAAGCTGCACCATCACTTCTCAACCCTACAATATCCTACTTTGCATCTAGCAATTGGTAATAATTAACAATTAAATAATAATAATAATAATAGTAATAATAATAATAATAATAATAATAATAATAATAGTAATAATAATAATAATGATATAAAAGATATGAATGTACCCTAGACTTGGCAGATAACACAGAATTGTCGAAGCGCTCGGGATTCGCCGTTATATATCATTTGGTTAAGAGGACGGACTAAATACGAACCAGTTGAAACAGTGCTAAACCTGTGGATTGTACGAATTTCTTAGTTTGGACCCAGTTATCGGATTTTCACAAATTCAATTTCATCTCATTCGTGCGCGCCCCAACATACACAAACGCAAACACACACACACACACACACACACACACGTACATGCATGCACGCGAATATTAACGGATGTAAATTTTGCATACGTACATATACCTATCGCGTTTACA
>NC_043002.1:67304781-67317281 GCF_006345805.1 Octopus sinensis | reverse complement strand
AGAATGTTAGCACGCCGAGCGAAATGCTGAGCAGTATTTCATCTGAGAGCTACGTTCTGAGTTCAAATTCCGCCGAGGTCGACTTGCCTTTCATCCTTTCGGGGTCGATTAACTAAGTACCAGTTACGTACAGGGGTCAATGTAATCGACTTAATCCCTTTGTCTGTCCTCGTTTGTTCCCTCTATGTTTAGCTCCTCGCGGGCAATAAAGAAATAAATATTTTTCTTAAAGGCGGCGAATTGGAAGAAACGTTAGCACACCGGGCGAAATGCTTAGTGGTATTTCGTCAGCCGCCATGTTCTGAGTTCAAATTCCGCAGAGGTCGACTTTGCCTTTCATCCTTTCGGGGTCGATTAACTAAGTACCAGTTACGCACTGGGGTCGATATAATCGACTTAATCCGTTTGTCTCTCCTTGTTTGTCCACTCTGTGTTTAGCCCCTTGTGGGCAATAAAGAAATAAATATTTTTCTTAAAGGCGGCGAGCTGGCAGAAACGTTAGCACGTCGGACGAAATGCGTTCTGAGTTCAAATTCCGCCTAGGTCGACTTTGCCTTTCATCCTCTCGGAGTCGATAAATTAAGTACCAGTTACGCACTGGGATCGATATAATCGACTTAATCCGTTTGTCTGTCCTCGTTTGTCCCCTCTGTGTTTAGCCACTTGTGGGTAGTAAAGAAATAGGTATTTGATAAATTATGTACCAGTGAAACACTGGGATCGATCTAATCGACTGGTCTCCCCCACCAAAAAATTTCAGACCTTGTGCCTATAGTAGAAAGGATTATTTATACAGATATAGTTAGATATACATATACACTCATATATGTATATACGTATGTATTTATGGGCGAGTGTATGATTGTATGCAGTACAGCTTAGAGCTTTAGACAAGCCAAACCAGGACAGCATCCTTTCGTCCTGTAATTCTGAGAGACACTACACGATATCAGTTTGGGTGTCATTAAAACTTTACTTGTTTGATGGGTTGGACTGATTTGTAAATATATATATAAACGAGATACATTTAAAGCACGGCTCTTGCTTGGCGATGAGGGAAAGGGGTAAAGGACAGGCACACTCTTATAGACTACTGTATGTGTGTATGCGTGTGTGCGTGCCTGTGTGTATGTGTGCGTGCATGCTGGAGTGTGTGTGTGTGCGCGTGAGTGTGTGCCTGCGTGTGTGTGTGTTCGTGCGTATGTACATGTGTATGGTATGAATATAAGCGGCACTGATTTTTAACAGTTACCCACTCGAGTTACCTTCAGTTCTGCCCTACGGACTTTCTCAAAAGCCTCACAGCCCAGATGGAACCTGTCCTGCTCTACGGATTATAGATACGAGGCCTCCGGGACAACGCCTTTTCCATTCTGTCTGCTTGGGCTTTGAGAAATGTTCCTTAATAAAGCTATAAAACTCGCGCATATTTAACATCCGAACGCTCCCACAGTACTTATTCAAATCTTTTGTTAATTTCCCTTTTAGGGCTAAAATGTAAGGCTCATAAGAGATAGCAGTCAAAAAAAGGCAGGTATACATACAAAGACTTAGTGAAAAGTATAATGATGCATCTGGGAATCGAACCTGCATTGCCGAATCGATATAACAAAAGATTAAAATCGATCTTTGTGAACATGTGTTTGCATTTCAGTGCGACTTTAAGAATATACCTACTCTTCGACTTCCGACCGAGTTCCGAACCGACTGACAGGTCGTAAGTCGATCTTGTCGTTTGTCGGGTTTATATTTTTCAACACTATTTTCATTCAAACGCAACTGATGCTTGAAAGCGACTGAGTGAGAAACAGTGGCAAGCAGTGGATGCCTGGGGGTCTGCGGGAGGCCTGCATTGCCAGATGCTGCTATAGTTATCGTACGCACAGCTGTCCAACGTCCGAAAATCGATTTTTTATTTTTTTTATTTTCTTATTTTTTGTGGTCGTAAGTCGCCATAGGTCGTAAGTCGAGGAGGTATACATATTTAACAAGGCAATTCTGAGAAAGTGTCTGCTTCCTTTGTATTCCTAAACAAAGTTAGTGATTGTTTGTGTTTAGCTAGCTCAAGGTTAACCTTAATTCACTATGCCTATGTTCAGAGGTGTTCCAGCTACGACCAACCTGTTTTGTATGGTTTTTAGACTACATTATTCATTATATAATATCCTGGTTAAAAAACGAAAAAAGAAGCTTACTTCTCAACCCTATGGTTCCAGCTTCAATCCCAGTGCGTGGCACCTTGAGCAAGAGTTTTCCACTATAATCTCGGGCCGACCAAAGCATTGTGAGTAGATTTTAGAGACGGAAACTGAAAGAAGCCCGGCGTATATATATATATATATACATACGTGTGTGTTTGTGTGTGTGTGTGTCTGTGTCTATGTTTGGCTCTCCTCATCACCGCTTGACTACCGGCGTTGGTGTGTTTACGTCCCCGTAACTTAGCAAAAGAAACCAATAGAATAAGCACTAGGCTTTATAAAAAATAAGTCCTTGTGTCGATTTGTTTCACTAAAACCCTTCAAGGTGGTGCTCCAACATGGCCACAGTCAAATGACTGAAATAAGTAAAGAAATGAAGGAAAAACAGCAAAGGAAGGTATATTTGAGGGAGAGTTGGCTGCTGTTTCTAACTGGCCGAGGCACTAAGTAGACCAATGATTCCCAACCTTTTCACTACCGCAGACTCCTTTATTTAAATGAGTTTTCCCACGGACCCATTTTAATATGCTTATCCTTATATATATATGAAATTTTAAATTTAGCTCACGGAACCCTATCACTACTTTTGTGGACCACTAGGGGTCAGCGGACAACAGGTTGGGAACCACTAATGTAGACGATCTTTCGTTGGTTCGTAACTGAGAAGGAGTAGGCAGTCTTAACGTCCTCAAAACAGGAGCAATGTGAACCATGACGTTTGTGCTTTGCCCAGTAATATTAACAGCGGCAAGGAAATGAAAGTGCTATGGCCAGGAAGTCTAAAACAATGTCACAGTTGCCATTTACAGAACGTAACCTCTTCATGCTGTTTGCCATACATGTCTATACGTACGCACACACGCAGGTGCATGTGTTCGTGTTTTCAGGTATAGATACAACCGTATACAAAATTCATTGGTATGTGATTCTCTCTTTCTGTATGTGTTTGTAAAACACACCCTTTAAAAACTTACTCTAATACATATAACTGTTATTCAGAACATTTGTTATGTGAAAACAATTTTGTATTTTTATTTTCATATATATCTATATATATCTATATATATATATATATATATATATATCCAGCAGTAAAATCTATTTGCCAACACAATGTGGCTGTCCTACACAGGATGACGTTACTACTTTTTAAGCCCCAAGAAAACATCTTTTCCAGCTGGCTACCGACACATGGTCTGTGTCTGTATACCATGACCAAGGGAGTTTATTGCTCCCTTTCTAGCCTTAGCGATATCTGTAGACCAATGGTTTCTGGGTTATTTCTCTTCTTCGGTACAGGACAATATATATATATGGAGCGATATCGAATATAACCAGCCGAAATTGAAAAGATGGAACTCGAATGAAGAAAGAAAACTCCGAATGACCCGTTCTTGTTTTTTTTTTGTATCGTCTGTCTGGATGTTTTGCGTCCTTGTCCCATTTTTGGTATTCCTTTACCACACACACACACACACACACACACACACACACAGACATATATATATATATATATATAATATCCAGCAGTAAAATCTATTTGCCAACACAATGTGGCTGTCCTACACAGGATGACGTTACTACTTTTTAAGCCCCAAGAAAACATCTTTTCCAGCTGGCTACCGACACATGGTCTGTGTCTGTATACCATGACCAAGGGAGTTTATTGCTCCCTTTCTAGCCTTAGCGATATCTGTAGACCAATGGTTTCTGGGTTATTTCTCTTCTTCGGTACAGGACAATATATATATATGGAGCGATATCGAATATAACCAGCCGAAATTGAAAAGATGGAACTCGAATGAAGAAAGAAAACTCCGAATGACCCGTTCTTGTATTTTTTTTTTGTATCGTCTGTCTGGATGTTTTGCGTCCTTGTCCCATTTTTGGTATTCCTTTACACACACACACACACACACACACACACACACAGACATATATATATATATATATATACATACATATATACACACACACATATATATACACACACATATGTAACAGAAACATTTAATTGCTATATTAAAAAATAAAAGTTGTTTTATTCCGATACATACATGTGTGTGTGTATGTATGTATGTATGAGGTAGTATCAACAGATGGTAGCACACGGTTGCTGGCGCATTGAGATCTAGCAGTGACTTTCATGACGCAATGTGCTGAGTGACATCGCTGTGTTTACTTCCCAAGTTCTGAAATTTGTGTTTTCATGATCGTGTGTATGCTGTGGTTTGCGATGTTGTCATGGAGAGAAACAAAGAGTCAATGAGAAATTTTGCGTTAAACTTGGGAAGTCTGCTACAGAGATATTAAGCATGCTTCGGCAAGCTTACAGCGACGAAACAATGTTTCGAGTAGCACAGGAGCTTCAAAAGTAGAAGAACGTCCCTGGGAGACGATGAGCAATCTGGAAGACCTACCACGAGCGTCATCCCTGGAAATGTGAAGGAAATTCATCAGCTTGTACATGAGAATCGTTGAAGAACAAGCTACGACATTGCTGATGTTGTTGATCTGTTGTATTGGTCCGTGCAGGCAATTCTAACGTCTGGATTGAACATGCGGCGTCTCCTTGCCAAGTTGTTCCCCACCTGCTGACTACTGAGTAGGAAGAACATTGCTCGGAAGTCTGTCAAGATCTCCGTCAGCGTGCCGCTAATGACCCATCCTTCATGTCGAGGATCATCACCGGTGACGAGAGTTGGATCTATGGGTTCGACCTTGAGACGAAGCAGCAGTTGTCGAAATGGAAGAGCCCTTTATCTCCACGACCGAAAAAGGCACGACAGAGCCGTAGCTCAATCAAGAGTATGCTCATCGTTTGTTTCTGTTCGTCTTTTTTCGACATCCGTTGTATTTTGCATCTACAACCCCCCCCCCATTATCCAGGGTCAGACTGTCAAGAGTTCTACTGCGACGTTCTGAAGCATTAAGGGAGGACATTCAGCACGAAAGCGACCAGATCTGAGGGGCGCGAAGAATTAGATTCTTCACGAAGGTAATGCACCCTGTCACCGATCTCCCCTCACTCGTGAGTTTCTCATCACGAGTGAGCTCTGTTCACTCGTGGTATCGCTTCCGCACCCGCCCTATTCACTAAATTTAGCGCCTGCGTACTTCCATCTCTTCTATCTCTTCCCCCAAATGAAAATGCAGCTTTTAACACCGTCTTTAATACCGTTGTCGAGATCCGGGGCGAATCGCAAAAGGTTCTCGACTCGTTTACGGAGAACGACTTCCAGGCCGGATTTCCAAAATGGTAGGAACGCTAGGACCGGTCTGTTGCTGCGCAAGGGGACTATTTCGAAGGCGCTGATGTTAAAACTTAGGTAAATAGATTATTTTTTATTAAACATTACTAGTCTGGGAACTTTTTGATACCACCTTGTATGCATGTTCACGCATACACACTCACAATAACAGAATTATCATTTCAGCAAGAGACCTAGCCCTATATCTTCTCGACCGAAAACAGTAGGGTGTCGGTTATAGAATGTTAGACTACGGGTCAAGCATTGAGCAGTTCTTATCTACCGTTGGTGCTTCGCTGCGTCTACGAACAGGGCTTTTAATAGACGTTAACTCAGTTAAGCTAATTGAATTAAGTAACATGGTATAGATACCGTTTACCATTCTAAGGAACAAAAACTAAGTTAATCCCTCTCGAAATAACTAAAATGCATAAAATCCATTTATTACTCATCTCAGACTGCAGTTGCGTTAATCGGTGGAGAAGTAAGTCTCTTTCTGGATTGAATGCTAATCTAGGGCGGGTCGCTACCGTAAATAGCTTTTTCCGGAGCGGAAATCTAAACACGATACTGTTAGGCAATAAGTTACTCGTCAGTTACAAAGTACTATGCGTGCATACAGCGACTATTTTGTCGCAGAAGCCACTCAGAACTAGATGGACTAGATTATTAGGAGGTTAAGTGTCTTGAACGCGAATACGATGCAATACTGGTGAGCGGATATAAGCCAGTGACCTTCAGCTAATTGCCTGGAACCCAATCGCCATTAAAATCCGTTCTATGTAACGAGACAGAACACTAGCTTCGTTAGTTTGTTTGCTGAAATCAAGTTCTCCTTTGGATTTAGAGGTCATCGTCGACTTACGACCGATCAACTTTACAACGATCAGTGCGCCAGCTCCCGGCAGCAAGAATAAATGGTGGTGGTAGGAGTAGCTGTGGCAAAATAAGATTATAGAAATAGTACCTCTAGAGTAGAAATGGTACCTCTAAGTATTAGTATTATTGTTTATTTAGCTTGAGTTGGAATTCATTAATAAAGTTCTTTTCTCTGATTTTTCTCTCAATTTCACTTGGACTGTATAGTTTGTAGAATGGAAAATATTAATATTTTCCGACCGCATATTGCTAGATGGTTACTCAAAGGTATCTGACAGGCATCTGACTCTCTAATTTGCTGTCGGTGCACATGTGAACGTTCTGATAGTGCATTTCCAGTCTGACCTACATATAGTTCTTCACAATTTGGGAATTTGATGTAGTAAATTAAATTTTGCAGTTCATATTTGCGTTTGTGAATATTTTTCCAGATTTTGTGTTCATATATCGGCCGCTATGTATGAATTGGCATGTGCCACACCAGATTTCATTGCCTTTAGATACAGTGAATGATTGGTCTTTGTTGCTAAGGTCAAACTTTACTTTTGTTAATGATTTTTTCAAGTTTTTAGGCTGTCTTACTAAGCACTATAGCTTGATCTGTGATTATATCTTTTAATTCATTACTTTGAGCAATGATTGGTAGATTTGCTTTGGCAATGTTGAAGATATTCTATTGACATGGGTTGTGTGTTACTATAAATGGTATGACCTGTTCTTGTTTTCCTCTTCTTTGGGTTGTCCTCAGTTGTTTGGGTATTTTTATTGCCCGATGTATACCATTTTCTATAAGTAGAGATGGGTATTTTTGTTTGAGCAAAAATTCACTTAATTCTATTAGGCGATTGTTCCTGATATTTGCATCTTCTTCAATAGTACAAATTCTTCTGCGTTTTGTATGTCATGAATGGCACGACTTAAAATACAGGTATTGATGCATCTCCGTATGTTTGTAGTATATATCTGGGGGTAATGGTGGTGTCCTCTTTAATTACCATCATATCTAGGAATGGTAATTTGGTACAACTCATCTCCTTTGTAAATTGGAGAGATGGGCGTAGGTTGTTCAGGAGAATATTAAACTCTTCCAGAGTATTTAGATATCTTGTCCAGATTATGAAGCAATCGTCAAGGTATCTCTTCCATGCCTTTTCAATATAATTTCAAAATCCAGTGCTATAGTTTTCCTATACTTCTTGGTAGAGTTATTTTTCTAGATATCCCGTTAGAGAGTTTGCGCAAACGGGAGCAAACCTCTTTCCCATCGTCGTGCTTTTAATTTGGATGTAATTCATTCCATTGAAGAAAAATGTGTTGTTTTCCAGAATAAGTCTGTGTCTAATATTGGGAATCATTTCTCTATGTTTTTCTACCCAGTATTTAACCGCCTTTATTCCTAAATCATGCGGAATATTCGTGTAAAGGCTTACCACATCAAAAGTAGGTAGACGTGAATTCGTTTCAGTTGTTTTGGGAAGATAGGGCAGTAAGTCGATGTCATCCCGGATGAAACCGGTTATGTAGGTACATAGTGGTTTCAAAAGAATATCAATAAAATTGCATAGACGGTGGGTAGGGCATGCAGGGCCAGCTATAATAGGTCTGAGTTTTAAGTCTTTTGGATGCAGTAATTTTATAGACTCACTTTCTTTTTTTTTTACTGCATGCTAAGTATCTTTTGATTTATGTAGTCTCGGTAAGCCGTAGAAATTGCTGGATTTAGGCTCGACATTGGTGATGTAGTCTATTTCATTATCAGTAGGTGAGTTGTGTTTTAAAACAAGGTTGTTGATCTTCTTCATGATGTAGTGGTCTATATTTGTAGGAATTTCACAATAGAAGGTTGTGTCCTTCAGTTGGTCCTCAACCAAATCCTTGTAGTATTCTGCATCCATAATAACAATTGCATCCTCTTTATCTGCTTATTTAATTATTATTGTTTGATCTTTTTTTATACGTTTAAGTGCAGACATTTCGGATTTGTTAATGTTTGGCCTAACATTAGTCTTTAGTCTTGCGTCTAAAGGGGAAATTTAACAGAATAGCAATGTATTGGTCAAAATAACTATTTCTTCTTTTTGGTGGGGTGAAATTTGATTTATTCTTTACTAGGGATTCATCAATCTTATTACTTCTATTTGTGAAGAATTCTACGATTCGTAACTTACGACAGAATTTTTGGATATCCTCCTTTAGTTCTTGTATGTCTCTCTCTCTCTCTCTCTCTCTCTCTCTCTATATATATATATATATATATATATATATATATATATATACACACATCGTCAGGATTCCATAGTTTCCGTTTACCAAATTATTCACAAGGCATTGGTCGGTCCGAGACTACAGATGGAAGACACTTGCTCAAATTTGCCGCGTAGTATGACTAAACCCGAAACGACATGGTTGCAAAACAAGCTTCTTCACCACACAGCCAAGATTCAGAAATAGCATGTTATAAAGCATAATATTTAGAACACACCAGCATCCGTCATTTTTTTTATTGATGTCCTCCATGATAGGATTACACGACCTTGAAATATCGATAAAATGACAGTGGGAGAGGGGAAACCTACCTAAGGGATTTGAATAACATCAAAGAAATTAATAAGGAAGTAAGAGAAATTTAAAAATAAAGTATAAATTGTTATTGTACAACAAACGGGATTAAATGTTGAACTTTTGAATATAATATGTCTGAGCGAACGAAACGTGTTTTTCATTATAATGCGTGTCTATATATGCTTATAACTACATACATATATGCATACATACATACATGCACGCACATGCGCTCACACGCACGCAAGTATACTTCTGCATACATACACGTACGCAAATATGCTCCACATACACACACACACATACGTGCGCTGTCAGAAATGTACACTCACAAGCACACACGCACAAACCTACATGCACACATACACACACGCACATAGATACACACATACACGTACACACCAACGCGCATATGTGAAACAGCTTTTCTTTCAGACATGTATCGGAAACACGACTACGTTCTAGTTTTATATTTACATTTCCTTACGAGTTCTTTTCAAAAACAACCTGGAAGTAAATTGTCCTGAAATAAGAAAATAAAAATAATGATGGATAATTCTTTCTAATTTTGGCACAAGGCCAACAGTTTTCAGAGGAATTTCCTATGTTGAGCAGCAAGACACAATTTAGGCATAAATTGAGTTGGAAGACAATACAGGCAACGGCCATTAGATACAGTATCGATTTCCCGGAACCGTTGGTATCAAGGCCTTTCCGAATTACTGATTTTTCCTAACCAAGAGCGGTCAACTCGAAATTAGACAAATATTAAATTTATTTAAATAACTAAACGAACAGGTACCTATACATTAGTATAAATAATGTAAGTTTATTCATATTTGAAATAGGTACTTTGAAACAGGTCCACTCGGTAAACTACTCTGGCAGCTGCTGTAATTTGAAGTTCTTGCTTGTAAATTGGCGCTGGATTCCGCCGAGATCGACTTTGCTTTTCATCCTTTCGGGGTCGATTAAGTAAGTACCAATTACGCACTGGGGTCGATGTAATTGACTTAAGCCCTATGCCTATCCTTGTTTGTCCCCTCTATGTTTAGCTCCCCTGTGGGCAATAAAGGAATAAATTGTCGCTGGGTCCGGCTCAGCAGTGTCCAGAAATAACCGTTTTTGTACTTGTATATATAATTTAAAAGAGAAGAATAAGAGGTGTATAGTTCGCATCCCGTCAATAGGTATATTTCTCTCTCTTTCTCTCTCTCTCTCCTTTGCTCTTCCTCTCTCTCTCACAAAGCTTGCTTTGTGGCTGCATAGCTCCGAGTTCTACTATAGTCTCGTGACTGGATTTGGTTGACGGAAACTGAAAGAAGCCCGTCGTATATATATATATGTGTGTGTGTAAGAGAGAGAGAGAAAGAGAGTTTGTGTGTGTGTACGTGTGTGTGTGTGTGTACGTGTGTGTGTGTGTCATTGTGCCTGCACTTTTCCCCCACCACCGCTTGACAATCGGTGTTGGTGTGTTTACGTCCCCGTAACTTAGCGGTTCAACAAAAGCGACCGATAGAATAAATAGCAGACTTAGAAGAAAATATAAGTACTGGGACCGATTCATCTAACTAGAAGTTCTACAAGGCGATGCCCCAGCATGGCCGTAGTTTAATGATAGAAAAATGAAAGAAAAAAATGGTTAAAAGATATGTGCGGGAGCGCACATGTATATGTGTGCGTGCGTGCGTACGTGTGTGCGTGTGCGTCTGTGTCTGTGTGTGTCTGTATTATTGCTTCGTAATGCCTATGTTTAATTTTCCGTTCAGCTTTTCTATGGTGTGTGAGAAAACTGGACGCCCATCACATTGGTCTGCGCAAAACAAACAATAGTCATTATTGACATTATTTACATTCGACGGATATTTGTCCTCATCTTATTTGTTGTTAACACAACGTTTCGGCAGATATACCCTCCAGCCTTCTTCTGGTGTCTTGGGGAAATTTCGAACCTGGATTCTCATTCCTAAGGTATTTTCCTAAGGTTATTATTATTATTATTATTGTTGTTGTTTTTGTTCAGGTGACTGCTTGGAATCGAACTCGGAATCTTGGGGTTAGTAGCCTGCGCTCTTAACCCCTACGCCATATGCCCGTGGGCATATGGCGTAGTGGTTAGTCATGTCCAAAAGTTATCATCGATTCTACAACAAACTGGGCACAAGCACAGGTAGAAACAGTTCATAGTGCAGACATACCCAGGTGGAGATGGAGGTAAACTTCTGAATGTGACGGTCGATTTTTTATTTTAAATATAATCCACAGGATTACAGCCTGATGAGCGTCACTGGAGAAAAAAAAACTGGTCGGTGAAACTATCAGTAATAGATCTGGACCGAAAAATTTAACAAATATATTAAGAAACAACGGCGACGACGTAAACAACAACAACAACAGCAATAATAATAATAATAATAATAATGATAATAATAACAATATTAATAAGAGTAATGATAATAATATTTCACCTCAGTGATCCAGCATTATAAGTGTTCACCGGCGTAACTTAAAACCTTAAGATCGGGTGATGTAACCTAAAACCTTCAAATGTGTGTGTGTGTGTGCGCATATGTATAAATATATGCATATATATGTATGTGTGCCATGTATACTGATTTTTAAAATCTCTTTTCAAAGTTAAAGCCCGGTGGAGGGAGATTTGCTTAATAACTGAACTAATAATCTCTGTTAATCGAAGTGCTTTGACTCAGTATATTAAACTTTTGAGTCCCCAGCGTATGCGCGTGTGTGAACAGGGACATATAATGTACACACACACACACACGCGCGCACGCACGCACGCACACACACACACACACACACACACACACACACACACACACACACACACGCGCGCATACACATATCTATATATGTATGGACGTATACAGATATATATAGATATAGATACATACATACATATATACATACGTACGTACATATGTCGTTTCTAAATTGAGTTTGTACGCATGATTGTATATATTATACATATATTAGTTACATTGTTTGTTTTTAATTTCTCACTTCCAATTCCTGTATCTCTCTCCTTCTCGCCACCTCTCTCTCTCTCTCCTATCTCCCTCTCTTTCTCGGTTACCCATTTCTCCTCCTCTCTTTCTATACCACTTCCTACATATCTGCACATTTCACCCACCCGTCGTCACCACCCATCGACAGAGCCGGTGTCAGTCTCTCACAAGAGATGAAGGTTATCAGCAGTTGAGCACTGAATCCCAAAGGGGGTGTCGTATTTCCCCTGAATTCAATAACAAATACCAACTCACCTCAACTCGTTTACAACATCGAACTTAATAGAGCTGTAATCATTTTTCGGGTGGCTAACTTTCAGCAGCTCATAAATTATATATACTTTAAAAAATTATAAAGAAAATACAACTTTGAGTATCACATGTACGTATGTATGCACGTACATACGTACACGTGTGTGTGTGTGTGTGTGTGTGTGTGTGTGTGTGTGTGTGAGCTAATATCGAACAGGGACAATGAGTACTCAACACCGCATTGATAGATTAATGTTCTTTATTTGGGGCCGACAAGGCTACCAATGGTTTCATGTGAAAAGAAATCTCTTAACAATTATGTATGC
>NC_043002.1:67187281-67302281 GCF_006345805.1 Octopus sinensis | reverse complement strand
GGACTCAAGGAAAAATGTGGTGTGTGTGTATGTGCTTAGGTTTGTGCGTGTGTGTGAGTATTATGTGCCTATGTGTTATGTATATGTTATATGATGACTTAGAGTATCCACATGACAATGGCTGGAGTCAGTAAAAAAAATGTAGGTGTATCTCTCTGCCCTTACTGTGCATGGGTGTGTTGTAGATATGAATGCCAGAATGTAAGCAAGTTGCTTAACAAAAGTCTATTAGCCACAAATATTCTAAGTAGAAATACATATTAATAGTTGCGAATGGTTTTGTTATACGATGCTGAGTTCTACAATCCTGTAAATAATAATAATGGTGTTTGTATAAGCTTAAAGCTTATAGCGATCACCGTGCAATGACTAAGGAAAATAGTCAAATAATGGTGCATATAGATAAGTTCTCGACAGAAAAAAATAAACTTTCCCATCCACGTGGGATTCGAATCCACATCCCTTTGTTAACTTGACTAAATGTGTTACTATTACATTGATAGTTGTAAAAAATACTCAGAAGACTTGGAGATACACTAAATTGATCATATAGATATCAGTACTTATAATATCTAGCGAATTTGGCGGCTCGTGAGACGCACAATTTTCAACCCATCCTTAAAAAAATGTCCCAGAAAACAAGCTGACGTTTTGTGAATGTCAAGGGTCAGGATTCTGACAATTGGCAGTTCAAGAAAGGATCTGTCAAAATTGAAATGTGTCTCAGGCACGTGCGCCTTTTAAGCTGTCAAAAACGTTAATACTTCTCATTATATATATTTTGAATACGCACACATCCACACACGAGCATATTTGTTCAGATGACGGGCATTGCCAAGACCAGTCGTGTTTCATTCGAATTTCAAAATCATCAGAGTGCATTCTGATGGGTTCTGAACTCGAAGAAAACGCCACGTACAACATGAACAAATGTATGTCTCCACTCTACCATGTTATTTAGCATTTAACCTTACATCGTGGTTTAGCTTGCTTACGAACCACATGGTTCCGAGTTCAGTCCCAGTGCGTGGCACCTTGGACAAGTGTCTTCTACTATATCTTCGGGCCAACCAAAGCCTTGTGAGTGGATTTGGTTGACGGAAACTGAAAGAAGCCTGTCGTATATATATATGTATATATATATATATAATATATATATATTATATATATATATATGTATGATTGTGTGTATGTTTGTCCCACCAACATCGCTTGACAACTGATGCTGGTGTGTTTACGTCCCCGTAATTTAGCGGTTCGGCTAAAGAGACCGATAGAATAAGTACTAGGCTTACAAAGAATAAGTCCTGGGGTCGATTTGCTCGACAAAAGGCGGTGCTCCAACATGGCGACAGTCAAATGACTGAAACAAGTAAAAGAGTAAAAGATATATATATATATATATATATATATACTTATTCATTTTAGTCACTTGGCCGTGGTCATGCTGGAGCACCGCCTTAAAGGCTCTTTAGTCGTAGGAACCGACTCCCAGAACTTATTCCTTATAAGCCTAGTACTTATTTTATCGGTCACTTTTGCCGAACCGTTAAGTTACGTGGACATAAACACACCGACATCGGTTGTCAAGCGATGGTGGGGGAAACAAACACAAAAGCACACATAAATACATACGTATATATATAGTTAATCCAAACAAGAAAGCACAAAAAAACACAACAACGCGAGGACGTGGAACAAATATAGTATTATTGGACGCTCAGGAAAGAAGGAGGGTTTAATGTTTCGAGCGGAGCTCTTCGTCGGAAACATAGGAGAAGGGAAGACAGAGGAAAAAAAAATCGCCAACGGTACACACGAGGTCACATTTTGATATATATATATATATATACGACGGGCTTCTTACAGCTTCTGTCAAACAGATCCACTCACAAGGCTTTGGTCAGCCCGTGGCTATAGTAGAAGACACTAGTTCGCGGCCAAAACTAGGTCCGGTGCTACCAGTATAGTGCTCTCCTCCTTTTTTTTTTTTTTTTTAGCTTTTCTTTCTTCAGCCAGTCCCACCTAGTTTCTTCCAGCAACTTCTGTTCTAGCTATATGGAATTGATTCTGGTAGTCCCTTATTGCATTCTTCTTCTTCATGTCTTTTTCGTACTTCGTGTCCTTCTTCCTTCATTTTTCCTGTTTTTTTCCCCCTGCTTTCAATCCTTCCTCGTTGCTAAGGTTTCCTTACTTTGGGCTAGGTATTATCTCATTAAGCTCTCGAGTTCGACATGTACACGGTTTTCCACACTCATCAGTCCTCTTCCTCCAGTTGCTCTCTTCATGTATAAGCGATCAGTGTCTGCACATGGATGATTGGCTCCATGCATCGTTGGGAGCTCTTTTGACTTCTTGTCCATCTCCTTTGGCTCCTTCTCTGTCTGCCTCAGGGTTCCAGCGCCATTCTGAACTATTGCGACTGCGCGCAATAGTTTATTGCCGAAATTATGTTGCTGGCATTCAGCTTTGAAACCAGTATTTTTCTCACACGCCGCAGGTACTCTCTTTTCTACTTCTTCTTCTTTTTCTTCTTCTTCTTCTTCTTCTTCTTCTTCTTCTTCTTCTTCTTCTTCTTATTATTATTATTATCATCATCATCATCATCATCATCATCATCATCATCATCATCATCATCATCATCATCATCATCATCATCATCATCATCATCATCATCATCATCATCATCATCATCATCATCATCATCATCAAGGCGGTGAGCTAGCAGAATCGTTAGCACGGTGGGGAAAATACTTAGCAACATTTCGTCCGTCTCTACGTTCTGAGTTAAAATTCCTCTGAGGCTGACTTTGCCTTGCATCCTGTCGGGATCGATAAAATAAGTAACTGTTAAATTGACTCATCCCCTCTTCCCCCCACAGAATTGCTGTCCTTGTGGCAAAATTATTATTAAGGGCGGCGAGCTGGCAACATCGTTAGTATGCTTAGCGGTATTTCATCTGCCGCTACGTTCTGAGTTCAAATTCCGCCGAGGTCGACTTTGCCTTTCATCCTTTCGGGGTCGATTAAATAAGTACCAGTTACGCACTGGGGTCGATATAATCGACTTAATCCCTTTGTCTGTCCTTGTTTGTCCTCTGTGTTTAGCCCTTTGTGAGTAGTTAAGAAATAGGTATTTCGTCTGCCGCTACGTTCTGAGTTCAAATTCCGCCGATGTCGACTTTGCCTTTCATTCTTTCGGGGTCGACTAAATAAGTACCAGTTACGCACTGGGGTCGAAATAATCGACTTAATTCGTTTGTGTGTCCTTGTTTGTCCTCTCTGTGTTTAGCCCTTTGTTGATAGTAAAGAAATAGGTATTTCATCTGTCTTCACGTTATGTATTCAAATTCCGGCAAGGTCAACTTTGCCTTTCATCCTTTCGGAGTCAATAAATTAAGTACCAGTGAAACACTGGGGTTGATGTAATCGACTTATCCCCTCCACCGAAACTGCTTGTGGCAAAATTTGAAACCATTATTATTGTTGTTGTTATTATTATTATTATTATTATTAACACTAGGCTTTAAATTTTAGGGTAGGAGTGAAATTGATGCTATCGATTTAGCTTTTGGTTAGTACTTTTATTTTGTCAACCACTGAAGAACAAAAACCAAAGTTTACTTTGATGGAATTTGAACCCAGAACGCAAAGAACTGGAAAAAAACCCAAAGCACTTTTATTCACCCAATCAAAGGATTCAGCCAGTTTGGCTTTCACATAATTTACTGATGGATTCGTTGTGAATTTGTCAGTACACCGCCTTTTTATCCTCGTTATTTACAATTGAAAGAGAACTATCATGGTACGAAGACATAACCAATTATTATTGTTGGGTGTCTTTGTCTCATACGTACGTAGGCAGAATACGTAGTGCGGGGTGACGAGTCATGTATCGAGGGTCCGTCGTCTAAGAGGCTGTCACACATCGTGGCGTGGCTGCGACTTATGTTTATTTATAAATAAATAATTTTGACAGAACGAACAAGAAATAAGAGACAAAGAAGATAGAGGGAGACGGAGATGGAGAGGCAAAAAGGAAAGAGAGAGAAAGGGGGAGGAGGGAGAGAGAGGAGAGAGAGAAAGATTGGGGAACTGAAAGAAATAATGGAGACAGACAGACAGACAGACAGCAAGCTAGACACAAACTGCAAGACATTTACATGGCTGAATTATATACATATTTCACAAACACACGCATGCGCACACACACACACAAACACACACATTCACATAGACAGATATAGATATTTATATAGACATAGAAAGGAGACTAGGAAAAGCGGGGATTTATTACAGCTGTCTTTGCCGATAGTTGTCATGCTATTTCGAGAACGAGAAGCACTGTTGTCTTCGAAAGATTGAAATAGAAAAGAGTAGAAAGTCTAATACAATGGATATGTGTGTGTGTGTGTGTGTGTGTGTGTGTGTGAGTAACAGCTTAAATGCATGACATGGGGGGCGGAAAACTGTTGAAGCTAATAAATTTACAGACCCCCATCAGAAGGGATTCCGCTAGATGAAAACGTGGGAGTAAAGTGATCATGGAAATTCTCTTATTACACACACACAACACACACACACACACACACACACGCACACACACACACACACACACACACACACACACTCTAACCCTCTCTCCCTCTTTACCCCCACCTACCTGCTCTCTCAATCTAGAATATCATCTGCTTTCATTTTCTGTTATCAGCTTGCTCGTTTCTCTCACTCTCCCACAAGCTGTACGTATGCATGCATGCATGCGTGTGTGTTTGTGTGTGTGTGTGTGTGTACGTATGCACGAATGCATGTATGAATGTATGTACGTATATATATGTGTGCATGTATGTATGCATGTATACATAACACATTTTTGTTGTACCTCTCTCTCACGCATACACACACACTAACTTACACATACAACCAAACATACGCATATACATACATAAATACGTAAATAAATAAATAAATATATGAAATATTATAAGCAATGATTTAAAGCTGAACACGTGACAGTAATCCCACCCGGGGGACTCTACATATCAGTAACAGGGGACTAACATCGTTGTTTATTATTCTTCATACACTTGTCTCGTCTTCTTTGTCGGAAGTTCTTTCAACTTATTCCTTAGTAGCGTTTGTATTTAAGACAATAACTGGTAATCTCTTATTATAAAAGGCAGATTTTATCTGCCTCCCTTTGGGAGTTATACAAATCTACAATATAGGATTTCTTCAATTACAATTTACCTTGCATTTTTAAGAGTACAATGCATCGCGTCATGCCAGGTCCAGTTTTTAAAATTTAAACTCCAGTTAAGCAAAATTTACAGAAAATTCACATTCTGGTGTGTGTGTCAAATGCTTTTCTTAGTCTGGTTTACAGCACACGCAAACGCACACACACAGTGGGCAACGAATAAAATGAAAGTAATTGACTTACTGTAGTGAGTGATTCTTTCCACTCTGCCTCCCACTTCCTCTTTCCACACAGACACGCAAATATATAAATAAAATTGTAAGCTAACGTGCGTGTGTGTGAGTGGGTGTGTGTGGGTGTGCGCGTGTGTGTGTGTGTGAGGGTGGTGTGTGTGTGTGTGTGCGTGTGCGTGAGTGTTGACAGGAAAGTTTTTTTACGACGAATATAACACCTATATCCAAGTAGCAGAAAGATAAGACAGTAAGGTGTGATTTGAGGGAGATTTGGCTGCTATTTCTACCATGTCTAGCTGCCATGTAGGGGTCTCCCTCATAGGCTCATACATACATATATACATAGATAAGACAGTAAGGTGTGATTTGGGGGAAATTTGGCTGCTATTTCTACCAGGTCTAGCTGCCATGTAGGGGTCTCCCTCATAGGCTCATACATACATATATACATAGATAAGACAGTAAGGTGTGATTTGGGGGAAATTTGGCTGCTATTTCTACCAGGTCTAGCTGCCATGTGGGGTCTCCCTCATAGGCTCATACATACATATATACATAGATAAGACAGAGTAAGGTGTGATTTGGGGGAAATTTGGCTGCTATTTCTACCAGGTCTAGCTGCCATGTAGGGGTCTCCCTCATAGGCTCATACTACATATATACATAGATAAGACAGTAAGGTGTGATTTGGGGGAAATTTGGCTGCTATTTCTACAGGTCTAGCTGCCATGTAGGGGTCTCCCTCATAGGCTCATACATACATATATACATAGATAAGACAGTAAGGTGTGATTGGGGGAAATTTGGCTGCTATTTCTACCAGGTCTAGCTACCATGTAGAGGTCCCCCTCATCTCTCTATATATAAACGGCAGTTTGTCTGTGTGTGTTTCTGTGTGGTCTGTCAGTTGTCCCTCACCCTGACCACGGCTTTCAACCGATTCTGATGAAACTTGACACACACATAGCCCAATGTCATAATTCAAACTAACGCAGCGAAAATTTTGAAAAGTTCCCCCAGTTCTGAAAAAAATCGATAAATTCGACATGGAGTCGAGAATCAGAAACACAAACCACAGACTGTCTAGGGACGCAACTCGACCTTTTTAACTAAAAAAAATTTACCATCATTTTTTTTCCATTTTTTTGGCTATAACTCTCTAAAAATGCTTTATAGTTATTTCCCTTACAAACCCGAGCAACGCCGGGCGATACTGCTAGTTTATATATATATATATATTAGGTACTAAATCATAAAGTATACGCCTGGTAATATACCGGTAAAGCACGTCCACTTTCACAGTCTTCGTTGGGTATCTGATTAATGACAGTGACGGAAGGTGGAAGGTACGAGAGTGTTTATTGATCACTACGATTGTTTCAACCCATTTAACATCGACTCGTCACGGCTGGGATACTGAACAACTGTATGTATGTATGTATAGACATATATATTGACTTCAAATTTTAGCACAAGGCCAGCAATTTCGGGGAAGGGGCTAAGTCGATTACATTGACTCCAGAGTTCAGCTGATACTTAATATTATCGACCCCGAAAGGATGGAAAGCAAAGTCGACCTCTGCAGAATTTGAACTCGGAATGTGTAGACGGATGAAATGCCGATAAGCATTTTTCCCAGTGTGCTAACAATTCTCTCATCTTTCTGACCATAGTATAGACATATTTAATGTTTGTTTTTAAGTCGAGTTGTAATAATAATAAATTTACATTGAAGTGAAGGATTACTCAACCCTTCACTTTGTAACGAATTCGTGAAAACAACGGACGTTTCGATCTTGTTATTTCTCGTCAGCAAAAAATTGCTTTACAGTTTACTATATACACGCATACGCACATGGATGTGTATGTTCGTCTGTGTATATGTGTATATGTGTGTATGCATTTGTCTAAACGTTTTTTTTAAGCTTACGTGTGTATTTAATAGTGTTCAGAATGTGTTTTAACCTTTTTGTATGTGTTTGTATTATCACATACCCATAATCCTAATTTTTGTTAGATAGTTTAGTTAGTTTCCATTCGGATACTTCTGTACAACGACAGTATTGACTCAATAATGTTTCATTAAAACGACAGAAAGGGTTCAGTGAAATTGTCTAGGAGAGTAAAATATTGCCCAACGTTGCGGACAGATTCCCTCTTCGGAGAAAGGTGACAGACGGGAAGAAAAAGAAAGACAGTAGAACTTTACATACTCTATGTCTGAGAAATTGGCTGCAGTAGATGAGGTATGCAAGGCAACGCGAGCTTCATACGTAGACGGGAAGTTGTAGCAAAGAGAGACTAGGGAAGAGAAGAAAAAAAGAAAAGGAAATAAAAAAGGGAGATAAGCGGGTGAGGTGGAGAAAAAAAATTAAGATGAGAGGGGAGCTGAAGGGCATTACTGAATAAGAAGAGGTGTTGGATTAGAAGGGAAACATTTCTTTCCTAATTGGTTGATTTTCCACCAGAAATAAGCTCCTCATTCCTCTGCGTATTTATCTGTGTTAAATATTTGAAAATGTTTCATTTGTAGCCAAAACTTAATGTTTATTGGTATAAAGATTTTTGAAACTCTTATGGCAGGAAATATCGCCATCTTTATTCGATGAACAGAAAAACTAATCGTGACAATAATGGTTTCTGAATAATGCCAGCAATTGAAGAGAGGGGGTTAACCGATGTCATCAACCCCAGTACTTGACTGGTTATTTATTTTACTGACCCCCGATATAGTTGAAACCAGCCGGAACTGAACTGAGAACGTAAGAAGTCGAAAACAATTCAGTTTACTTAAAGAATTATATTCACTTGTTGAATTACATAATTATCAGATGATTGTCATAATATTTTGCTCAAGTTATTAAATTTTGAAGTAGTTTCGTTTTGTGTAAATAATGTAACATAAAATCTTTTCTACTATAGGCACAAGGAGGGAACTAGTTGATTACATCGACATCAGGGCTTAACTGGTACTTATTTTATCGACCGCGAAAGGGATGACAGGCAAAGTCGACCTCGGCCGAATTTCAAATTTCAAAGTCGACTTGGGCCGAATGTAAAGAGCTGGATGAAATGTCAGTAAAACTATCTTGATTTAGTTCGCATCTTAAGTTTAAAGAATTATTAAAGAATTACAAAATATATTATAAAAGTAGACTTCTCTTTTCATCCAATCTTTCATTTTGAAAGTGTTACGTTCAGTTATTTACCGATGGTCTCTTACGAGTCCATTTCGTAATCCATTCAATTGGAATAGACTTTTGATTCAGTGCATATTACGACTTTTAAGAATTCTGCAAGAATTTGGAGTTCTTCGATTTTTAACGTAACATCGTATTGCCGTTTCATTGTTTTAAATAGATATTTCAAAACAGTGCACAGATTGCAATGTTAAGTGTGTCTGAATTGTTTAAGCATAAGATTCAGGGCAACTTAAGTTGATATATATTTGATCTGTTATTCTTATCTATATTTAATTGCTTTATCTTCGTTGGATGCTACCTTTTGCCTTTATTTACAGACATACTAAAGCCACACTCTGTGCTGACGATTTCCCCTTTTCAGTATTATCGCCATGTCGAAGTTCGTACTAGCTGTAAGCAAATAAATGTGTTAAGTGATAACAGCTTTTAAGGTTTATTGGTGACTAGATGTGATAAGGTAACTGTAATTGAATGCAGATAACGTTGCTGCGCACATGTGTATGAATGTGTGATAGTGTGTGTGCGCGTGCGTGGACGCACGCAAATACGTTGACGTTAATATCATCAACTATTTGATCAATTGCCATAACTAACAGGCAATTGTTTCTCTGAAAGATTACAATCTCAAATCAAACAAATATCGTTAGGAAAATTCTAAAAGGAAATTATACAAATGCTAAGTAAGGGAATATATGTGTGTGGTGTGTGTGTGTGTGTGCGTGTGTGTGTGTGTGTGTGCGCGCGCGCGTGTGCATGCGTGTATTTGCGTATAGTTTTTTTTTCTGTATATGTGTACTTAAACTGTGTTTGAGTTGGTGTGTCTATTATGAAAGATATTTTATTTATTTATTGAAGTTCCCATTTGTCTATTACTAATTTATGCTTTGTTTGGAACAATAGCGTTTCAGCGTGCATCTGTATATCTAGACTTTCTCAGCATCATTATCTGGATGAAGTGGTCGTTAGTGACCTTAACGTTTATTATTGTCGTTTTATTATTAACGAGAATCATGGAAATGACGTTGTCTTTAATTATACCGTCGTTACCAACAGATTTGAAATTGTTTACTATTAATGTCAGCTTTCACTACAAAATAGTTTCGTGGTGGTGGCTGTCCTTTGCTTGATATTACGCTGCGTTAAATTTTATTTGGGATTTCACAACTAGAACAGTTTCACTGACCAAACTTGTAGTAATTTAGGGTTAATTCTGTGTTGTCAAGCAATGTTTTCCTATTTCCATGGGCAATTTCATAATCACGCCTCCACCGAGCTGCCTGTCAAGATGAGAGGGAAGTGGCGTTGTCACCTTGGCAATTGAAAGAGTTATTTCCAATTATAAATGAATGCCAAATAATTCTTAATTGTTTAAATTGTCTTTAAGTCGTACAGTAATAGCAACTCTAATAGACGGGATATATCACGAAAAAACAGCTAACATTTGCACTACCCTTCCGTTGTAGTGTTTTCATTTTCCAAAACATCCTATGATTATTTTGGTATTTTTCACAAAATAAGCACTTACTGCCACTAGTTCGTTGTCCAGTCTTTTAATATTCTGAGATGATAGTTAATTTTTATCAAGATAATATTATTTTTGAACTTTCTAATTTATATAATTTTAGTCTCTATTCTATAAAATCCTGAAGCAATATCATACAAAATTCCTTTCCTGAACTTCGCTATTATGTGAAATATGTTTGGATCAACCCACATGTCATTCGGCGTTAAATTACCACTTTACAGAAAATTCTTCAACACTTGTGCGTTATTTCAAATTTGAATTTAATATCTCCTTCTCAGACTTAATGTCTCAAACATTTAGACCATTTATATTTTCCATATCTTATTTCTAACCTGAGTTAATATAATTTCTTTGAGCTCTGTTGAGGTTCACGTATAGTGGATCAACCAAAATTAGGGATCATCGTGTTTCTTGCAGGTCATTTCCTAACCATGAAATCTGTTGACTTAGAATCTGCAGATTAATGCAGTGTTGTCAATGTTATAGCGTATTTTTAAGATATTTTTTTAGGCGCAGGAGTGGCTGTTTGGTAAGTAGCTTACTTACGAACCACATGGTTCCGGGTTCAGTCCCACTGCGTGGCACCTTGGGCAAGTGTCTTCTACTATTGCCTCGGGCCGACCAAAGCCTTGTGAGTGGATTTGGTAGACAAAAACTGAAAGAAGCCCGTCGTGTATATATATATATATGTATATGTTTGTCCACCCAACGTCGCTTGACAACCGATGATGGTGTGTTTACGTCCCCGTAACTTAGCAGTTTGGCAAAAGAGACCGATAGAATAAGTACTAGTATTCTGAAGAATAAGCCCCGGGGTCGATTTGCTCGACTAAACGCGGTGCTCCCGCATAACCACAGTCAAATGACTGAAACAGGTAAAAGAGAGTAAGAGAGTATGTATTTACGCTTGTATGTATGTAGAGAGGTATGTATGTATGCAGGCAGGCAGGAAGGCATCTAGGTAGGTTGGTAGGCAAATAGGTAGGTATATGTATATGTAAAGATATATTTTGATTATCAGAACTTAACAGGCTGCTTTGAGTTTCGCCTCAGTGTGGGTTGTTCACAACAATTGTGAACAGCCCAGTTTGAGGGAAAAAAACTGTAAAGAGACTGTCAACTTTTGATATAATAGACACATCTATATACTCTCATTGTTGGTATTGACGTATTTTTCAATCAATGTCTCTAATAGGAGCAAAGATTACTTGCCAGCAGTGTGAAGCAATTCTTCGCAATCTGAACCAAATTTTGACCGGAAAACCTGGAACACTGAGAGAAGGCCACTACAAGCACAGTGTTCTTGCAGAAATTAGTAAGCGGACGGACCCCCAGAGAATTAAGGCCAGTAAGAAATGAGTATCATCATCCAAAGGTATGAAATTCCTAAAGAAATGATGATAAGCCCCCTGCGAAAAACAGCTGTAGGGACGGTGGGATCCGTTTTCTGTTTTGCATCAAGCATCTCACTTGGAGATGCAAGTGGACCTAATGCAAAAGATTCATCTTTTCAAAGAGTTGCCTGTAAAATCACTCCAACCAGACAGAAAAACGATAATCGAGGCTGAATTCAAAGTAATCTGGGAAGACAGACCAAATACTTCCCCCAACGGGTGACAGCCAAATACAAGGTCTTGGTTGATGAAGCTCTTGTCAAAAGAGGGCACAAAACCTTATTGCGCATCGAAATCGACTGTCGAGGTTTCCCAGTAAACTCAGCGTGCTTTTTCCTACTGAAGATTGGACTGGAAATAAAACAACTAAAAAAAAAGCCATAATAGCGGAAACCAGCAATGGTTGACCAGTGACGGCAGATGGAATCTTTCTGTAGGCGAAGACTAGTTCAGTTCTAGTTGCCCAACTCAGACGAAGCGTACAGGCGAAGGAACGAACTTCATGCGACACTGAGTTACCCGCTAAAGACACAGAAGAGTTTCAAACAATGCAACAGCATGAGTCGCCATCATGAAAAGAGCTGGCAACGTCTTTAAGTAACTCCTGTAGCTTCTGCTTGGCACATTTTGTAGGAGTTACATATATCATTATTTAATGCAGTAATTAAAGTAACTTAATGCATTATGCATTATTTAAAGGCTGATATAGTTTGGCAACAGTGATGTCGTAACTCATTTCTACAGCTGAGTTAACTGGAGCAACGTGAAATAAAGTGTCTTGCTCAAGAACACAACACACAGCCCGGGTCCGGGAATCGAACTCATAACCTTACGATCGTCAAGCTCGACGGTAGTAACCACTGAGTCATGAGGCCACTTCATATATATATATATAAATATTAAAGTTATTATATACGAACACAAAAAAACATATACAGCATATATATTAATATATATACGCACACACACACATATACTATATATATACGCACATATATATAAATATATACGCACATATATATAATATATATATATACGCACACACATATATTATATATATATATATATCGCCCACACACACACACACACATATATATATATATATATATATAGATAGATAGATAGATAGATAGATAGAATAGTAGATAGATAGATAGATAGATAGATAGTAGATAGATAGATAGATAGATATATACGTATGTACAACACATTGGCCATTGCTTTTAGGTTGAGTGTACATATGTATGTATGTATGTATGTATGTATGAAAGATTGACGATTGCCATACTTAAAGTTGTATGCAAATAAGAAAAAAGACAAGAAAAAGAAAAGCGAAATGTTACTAACTGCAAATTTCATGTTTTAATTAATAGTTAAGCAGATTGTCATAAGACTTAAATTATTAATGCAACGTTATCATTACAAATTATTAGCGCTAAATTTTCTTTAATTAACCCATTTAATTTGAGTCTGCATTAGTCAGGGCAAAAAACATAATTAACTTCAGAGCAATATTAAAAATGCGCCAACGTTATATACATATGTTTTCTCCCCAATCACAAGATTTCGGGTCCAGTTCCACTGCGTGGCATCTTGGGCAAACGTCTTCATCTATAGCCTCGGGTCGACCTAAGCCTTGTGAGTGGATTTGGTAGACGGCAACCGAAAGAAGCCTGTTGTATATGTATATATATACATGTGTGTGTGTGTGTATCTTCGTTTGTCCCGCGTCACCGTTGACATCCTTTGTTGGAGTGTTTACGTCCCTGTAAATTAAAGGAGATCGATAGAATAAACACCAGACTTTAAAATCAGTACTGGGGGTCGATACGTCCGGCAAAAATGCTTCAAGGTAGTACCCCAGAATGGCTGCAGCCAAATAACTGAAAGTAAACGATATAAGATAAAAAAGAAAAACATGATACTAGATTCATCCTATATAACAATGTCGCATTCTAGTCTTCGTTGTCCGTAGTGTCGTAGATTTTACTGATGCTTTGAATGCTACAAAGGTTAAGTAAATCTTTAGAAAAGCAATATGTTTTGGCAAAAAATCTGTCCGGAACAAGAAAAAAAAAAAGGAATCAGGTCTTGCTAGTCACTTTGACATAAGTATGGGAGACTTGCGGTAACGCAGAAATAAGTGACATTGTATGATGCTGTATTCTAGATGTATTAATCTAGAAGTTTAACTCGCTGGATTTCGGCATATAAAGAGATGACGAGTTAAACCAACTTTAGACACGTTGAGAAAACCACTTTATTTACATATTTATCTAAACAAATTAACAAACACGCGGAAGAAGATACGTAGAAAAATATACAGATAAAAGAATGAGCAGTTCTTTAGTATTATCAGACTGCTCTCTATCCATCACGACTAATGCAACACCTTTTGCTCCATAACCTTCATTAGATCTCACCTCCTGTAATTCAACTATCAGCAAGCAGCTAGCTAACTACAATTAAGCTCTATTCCTTCTCATCCAAACCCTATTTTATCGTACGTTTATGTATTTACACAAACCTTTTTCTTTATTCTAATATTCTCTTACGAGTTTCAAAATGAACGAAATAGGACGAGTCTTGTAAGAGTAAATAAATAAATATCTCCAATCGATTTTATGCCCCGAGAACTTTGCTTCATACTGTGGTTTTCGTGGGGTTTTCTTCTTACACGGGCATATGCAACAAACACAAACACATCCGTACCCAGATTTATATACAGACATGTGGACTCATATATATACAGACACGTGTACACCCATAACGCATGTGTTTATGTATGTATGTATGTATGATGTGTATATAATATATATATATATATATATATATATATATATATATATATATATATATATATTGGGTTGTCCGGAAAGTTCGAGCCGATTTTTAAAGGAAAGAAAAAGGTCAATAAATACTTGGCATTACATTTTTAATCAACCAGATATGAACCATTTTGTTGCACAATGCGTCTCCATCTTTCCTTTAACTTGAAAATACCCACTTCTCAGAATTGAAGTGGTTACATGGCAAAGAATTCAACAAGGTATATTTTTACGTCATTCAAGGAATTGAAATTTTTACCATTAAGTCTATTCTGCAGAGACCTGAATAAGTGGAAATCCAAAGGAGCAATATCTGGTGAATATGAAAGGTGGGGTAACACATTCCAGCCGAGCTGCAGCAATTTTTGCCTGGTTCCCAGAGCATCTAGTGCCGCCAATGAACTTTCTTATCTTCTATTTTAAAGGGTTACAGAATTAACACAGGTTATAGGAACATAAACCTTCTTCGACGAAAAGGTAGCTTAAACTGTGCTCTAAATGGAGGTGTAGTCAAAGCCTATTTTATGGACTCAACCATGTTCTAAAATAAGTCGAAAGACAAGCTACTATAAATCGGCACGAACTTTCCGGACAACCGAATATATATGTATATACTGGTGTACATGTACATCTATATAGATCGATAAAGATTCACGAACACACATACACACATATACATATATTACATGCATATACCCCTACATACAAACATATGCATTATTTCACACCTATATTAATACTATATAGATATTATACACACACCTACGTATATATATATATATATATATATATATATATATATATATATATATATATATATATATATATATGTATGTATGTATGTATGTATGTATTGCATGTTATGATTATGCATGTGTATGTATATGTATGTATGTATATATATGTATGTATATGTATGTATGTATGTATGTATATGTGTGTATATATATATATATATACACGTACTTAGGTATGTGTGTATTGACGCGTATGCGTGTGTAGACCTTTGTCTTTAAAAGCATCACAGCACATAGGAAATTCATTGCATTTTTTAAAACCAAATTTTAATTAAATCCCTACTTTATCAAATATCAATTACCATATCTCAGACATCTGTTGATGCTTCTCTCAGAGTCTGTATATATATATATATATATATGTCTAATATATTGCAGAAGGGAGTGTACAGAATCAGGACGCCATGACTACGCACCATAGCATAGTGGGTGGAAACAGAACACACACGCGCGCGCACACACATGCACACAAGCACACACATACAGACACACACACCACACCACACGCACACAGGTCGATTAATCTGGCTTACCTATCGGCAACCAATGCAGAGGTATATAAAGATGGCGCTTATATCATAAATGTTATTATTTTGTTTTGAACATTCTTGTTTTCTGGCAATGCCTCACGCCATACGTAAGTAATACGATTGGACGGTTGCTTATGTATGTATGTATGTATGTATGTATGTATGTATGTATGTATGTATGTATGTATTACGGCCAACGGTCATTTTCAAGATTACAGCCAACAAACCTAGTCAACGCACAAGACAGCCATTATACCCCCCCCCCAAAAAAAAAACGCCACCACGCGGACTCTCTTGAGACTAGTAAGAAACAATTATGAACTTTTTTATTACACTTAACTTTTAGAAATATTTTTGATAAGGTCCGTTTTTTCAAGAAGAACCGAAACATGTAAAATCTCTAAGAAAATTAAAATTTATCTTATATAGTGGCGGTGGCACTCTGTCAGTTACAACGACGAGGGTTCCAGTTGATCCGATCAACGGAACAGCCTGCTCGTGAAATTGACGTGCAAATGGCTGAGCACTCCACAGACACGTGTAACTTTAACGTAGTTCTTGGGGAGGTTCAGTGTGACACAGAGTGTGATAAGGCTGACCCTGTGAAATACAGGTACAACAGAAACAGGAAGAAAGAGTGAGAAAAAATTGTGGTGAAAGAGTACAACAGGGTTCGCCCCGCCCCCACTGCCGGGGCATCGTGGAGCTTTAGGTGTTTTCGCTCAATAAACACTCACAAAGCCCGGTCTGGGAATCGAAACCGTGATCCTCCGTCCGCGAGTCCGCTGCCCTAACCATGGGACCATTGTGCCTCCACATATCTATCATAAATATTGTTTCTCAGATACAAATTCTCTTATTATGAAAAATAATGTTCGTATAAACTAAGATCTAGTTATGTTACAGTGATATATTTGAACTCTGTACCAAACATATCTATTACACCAGCAAAACACAGAAAACAAAACCAAAACACAATTTTAGAACCGTTAAGTACTATTATTAAGGATCGGTAACATATATAGTTGAGACTTCAGAAATTCTTTGTATTTTATCTATCGTTAATTTACCTTAATAGTTTTCAACCAGTGTCAAAATATACTGGGTTGTCGTTGCAAATTGTCCAGAATGTAAAGATATATTCTATAGTGATCATTCTGAATATGTTAGTTTTGACTTACCACTCTTTATTCATGCTTGAGGACAAATAGTTTACCTGTAAGTATCTCCTAACGAGGATTCACTTAGATAATGGATAAGCTATCAGGTCGTGGCTAATGGTTCATGACTTCATTATTCACTTAGCATTCAATTGTCCTGCCATTTTTTCCTCCCGTCAACTGTCAAAGTTTCTTTCATTTTTAAAAAAAATATTTTTTTAGGGAGACCAGAAGTGATCCATTTTGGTTGTTTGCTATTGTTCCTATCAATGCGATCTGTTGATGGAAAGTAAATCCTACACAATACAATAGACAGTCGATGTCTAAAAAAAAAATATGGAAGTTTCAACTTATGCTAGGGGTTCTTTAGCAAACTCGATCGATCACTGATAACATCAAGTCAGCTGGTTTTCTTCTTTTCTTTTTTTTTATCAAATCGTGTCACAATCATTCACTTATTTAGTGGCTATTAAATTTCTCCCTAAATATACGTATGTATGTATGCATATATTTGTGTGTCTGTATGTACATGCATGCATTGTATCTGGATGGATACATATATATATATATATATATATATATATATTATTATATATATATACACACACACACAAAATATATGTGATTGTATAGACATATATGCAAGTGGATATCTATGGATGTATGTGTGTGCGCGTGCGCATGCCCGTGCCAACAAGATATTGAACGCAACACAGAGTTAAATAACGGTACACAATCTGTTTTAATACCTTTTTCAGAGGTTTAAACGCGCGCTCGCGCACATACATGTTATAGAATGGTAAATGCTTGACTTTCAAATGAGGTACTCATTCCATAAGGTAGAGCCTTGTTATATTAGACATTAATGTCTCGTGAATCAATACTGTAAGTTTCACGTTGCTGAGTATTCAAACAGTTGAAGAAGGGAAGCGGCAGCACATCATTATTTTTTTCTAATAGGTGCAGGAGTGGCTGTGTGGCAAGTAGCTTGCTTACCAACCACATGGTCCCGGGTTCAGTCCCACTGCGTAGCATCTTGGGCAAGTGTCTTCTACTATAGCCTCGGGCCGACCAAAGCTACAAATCGGTGGATTTGGTAGACGGAAACTGAAAGAAGCCCGTCGTAAATATGTATATATATATGAGTGTGTATTTGTGTGTCTGTGTTTGCCCCCCACCCCAGCCCAACATCGCTTGACAACCGATGATGGTGTGTTTACGTCACCGCAACTTAGCTGTTCGGCAAAAGAGACCGATAGAATAAGTACTACGCTTACAAAGAATAAGTCCTGGGGTTGACTTGCTCGACTAAAAGGCGGTGCTCCAGCATGGCCGCAGTCAAATGACTGAAACAAGTAAAAAAGTAAAGAGTAATAGGTACAAGGCCTGAAATTATCGGGGAGGGGTCTAATCGATTACATCGACTCCAGTGTTTCACTGATACTTAATTTATCGACCCCGAAAGTATGAAAGGCAAAATCGACCCCGGCGGCATTGAATGTAAAGACAGGCAAAATACAACTTAAGCATTTTGCCCGGCATGCTAGCGATTCTGCCAGCTCGCCGCCTTGGAAGCGGCAGCACAATATGTTAACAAAAAATATTCGAAAATAATCGAAAAATATTTATATATCAAAATTTGATGGAGTTGCCTTCTCACACGCACGGGGCGAGACTGTGGTAAGAAGGTTGCTTTCTAACCACATGGCTCTGGATTTAGTCCCACTGCGTGGGGCTTGGGCAAGTGTCTTCTACTAAAAGCTTGTGAATGGATTTAGTAAACGGGAAGCGGTAAAAAGCTCGTCGTATACACATATGTAAGCGCGTAACGTGTGCATTTGGCAACCAGTGTTGGTGTGTTTACATCTCCGCAACTTAGCGGTTCGGCAAAAGACATCGATAGAATAAATGCCAGGCTTTGAAAAGAAAGAAAAAATAGGTACTGGGTTTGATTCATTCGACTAAAAATTCTTCAAAACGGTGCTGCAGCATGGCCACTGTCTAATGACTGAAACAATTAAAAGATAGTAAAGAGTTTAAGCAAAAGTTTGATTCTTCTCAAAGTTACATTGATGAAGAATTAATTCAGAAACGTATTGAGAAAAACTAAGACTCAACATCCAGTTGAACCGTCTATGAGCGAAAAGCTTCGTTTTATAATGGTTATAATGAATATCTCATTGAATAAAGCTTTTATCCACTCATCCTTTTTACCTCTGCTATTGCGGCTACTATCCATCCATCCATCTACCCACCCATCCATCCATTTATTTTATCTGCCTATTATTCCAGGGAAGGTCGTGGGGATAGAGACCCCAGGAACCTCATCCATAGCGTCCTAGTAGAAGCAACCATCATTGCACTCTCTTGATGGATTTCAGACCTCTCTCTCTCTCTCTCTATATATATATATATATATATATATATATATATATATATATATATAAACTACACGCACGCACATACATACACACACACACAAATGAACCCACACATACATCCCATACACACGGCACACAATTATACATACATATATACACACACGCACGTACAAGCACACACGCACACATACACTAAGTAAAACACAGTTATTCGCCACACACCCTAACTCTACTCATACTTACACGAACACACACATACACACTACAAACAAAACACACACACGATACATATACATACACGCACACACACATACTTCAAAATACTGACCTGTGGCAGGGACAAAAACACCGCTCCTTATTCTAACAAACTAGCCAGCCTTACTATTAGCCTGTTGTTTACAGCTACAACCACACACACATACACACACACACGCACACACACACACACGTGTCATCATTGCACACATACACACGCACACCACCGCGCACGCACACATCCACACTTACACACACATTCCCCCTCCTAATATTCCGCTGTCTTTGACTACACTACTCTTCTGTCTTTGAAAGCATCTTTCTTTACCCTTTTCCTTCCGGTCTTTCAAAATGTGACCTCGTGTGTACCGTTGGCGATTTTTTTCCTCTGTCTTCCCTTCTCTGGATCTTTCCTTCTCTTATGTTTCCGACGAAGAGCTCCGCTCGAAACGTTAAACCCTCCTTCTTTCCTGAGCGTCCAATAATACTATATTTGTTCCACGTCCTCGCGTTGTTGTGTTTTTTTTGTGTTTTCTTGTTTGGATTAACTTTATATATATATATGTATGTATGTATGTATGTATGTATGTATGTATGTATGTATATGTATGTATGTATATGCATGTATGTATGTATATATATGTATGTATGTATGTATATATATGTATGTATGTATGTATATGTATGTATGTATATGTATGTATATATATGTATGTATATGTATGTATATATATGTATGTATATGTATGTATATATATGTATGTATATGTATGTATATATATGTATGTATGTATGTATATATGTGTGTGTGTGTGTGTGTGTGTGTGTGTGTGTGTGTGTGTTACTGCCTGTTGGTTCGGCTTGAAAAATCCGTCTTGCGATTCTTTCCTGTGATGTTCTAATCACATTTCCATTTCCGTAGTACTGGAGATGTGAGCTGCGAATGTGGCGAAGCAGTGACTTGATCTGGAGAGATTCCCTGGCCTCTTAGCAACGCACTCTGTCGAGTAACGTTACTCCAGAGATTCTTCGAAGGAGCCTCATTTCGACCGCTTGTATTGTACAGCCATTGCAAACGTTAAATTTACAAAACTATTAACAGCCCAGGAAGCTTAGTCAAAATGGATATTGGGAACTGCAAGATGAAGGAAGATTTCTCGGTAAGGTGAAACAGCAACATAATTCATATTCACGTTCGTAGCTCAACTAACAGTAAAACTTCACCTACATCGTTCCCGTGTTAAAATGTTCAAGTTGGAAATGGAGTGAATAGAAAAGCAAACACTAAACCATTCTCCATGTCTTCTTCCACAATAGATCCAACGTTTGGTAAAACCATTTCGACATTACTAAACATACCCGAATTTTCTCCTTCTCTTTCTCTCTCTCATCTTCTTCTCCATGCAAACACATAGGCCACACACGTTCTTGCACGCACGCATTCGAACACATATATATACACACACATCGTAAAGGAAGGTACAACTACACGCTTGGTCAATTAGAAATATTTTAACGTACGAAATGTTTTCAGTTTATGGTGTTACACGGGACATCAGTGAAATTTGGGGTTAATGTAACTTTACCACTCGAAGAGAAAGCATTTCGGTTGATTGATATTCCAGGTACGATAGGTGTAGATAGGAAATCAATCAATCAGAATATGTATTTATTTAAACATCTATCCATGTATTTCACTCCCCACTTCTCTCTCTCGGTTTGATATACATATATGTCTGTTTGAGTGTGTGTGTGTGTGTGTGTGTGTGTGTGCGTGCGTGTGTGTATTCGCGCGCGTGTGCGTGTGTGTGCGCGCGCGCGTGTGCGTGTGTGCGCGCGCGCGTGTATGCGGATAGGTAAATAGACAGATACGTAGAGAGATGAATACTGTATACGCATAGATACAAACATGTATATACGTATGCATACATGTATGTACACACACACACGCACATACACATATATATATATATGCATATGTATGTATGTGTATGTATCTGTACGTAGATTCAGATACATACACACACAGATATATTCATGTATTTATGCGTGTGTAATATCTATAATGATGTGTGTGTGTGTATGCATATATATTTATACATATATGCATGTATGTGTATGTATATATATGTGTGTGTATCTATGCATATACACACATACAGACAAACAAACAGATAGATAGATAGATAGATAGATGATAGATAGATAGATAGATAGATAGATAGATAGATAGATAGATAGATAGATAGATAGATAGACGGATGGATGGACAGAGAGACAGACAGACAAATAGATAGGCATTTAAATAGATAGACTCACACAATGCATCCTAAAACCCGACAATATGATGCCGGAGACACTGACGTATATTACAGATGTTTTCCATTTCCACAAACAGAGGTAATTCCATACTGAGAGGATTAAGATACGAATTGAGAAAATGTCTAAAATTTTCGTTAGAAACCACTTCCATTTCAAAACAGTATTTCCTTCAAACATACCCCTTTCTCATCCTCGCTCTCCTACCCGAATAACTAAGGTAATTAACACTTTGTTTTAAATGGGTCACGGAAAACAGTTGATATCTCTGCCGGAATTATCAGAAGAAGGGTTAAACGCTTCGCATGACACTGCGTGGGTTGTCACTCACGAATACATTCAACACCCTAATCTGGTTGGTTGTAAATGTGTACTTGTTAATTAGACGAATGTTTATCCGTTTTAAGTAGTTGCAGCGACATCAGCTACAGAATTGATGTATGTCGAATGAATCTTGCAAAGCTGACGTTTTAGCACTTCCGAACGGATATACTCTAACGCAGCGATGAATATTGCAGGTTTCACTTGCCACACGACAATGCTCCGAAATTGGTATGCCGTAGCACACTGGTGTGTCACGAGACAATGCTAGATGTGTCGCAGTAACCTGAATATAATTTTTCCCCTATACTTCTAGTTCAGGTGTGCCGCTGAATTCTGAAAAGAATACAAGTGGAAAAAGGCTGCTGAGCACTGCTCTAGATTGAGCTAAATCTAAGGCAATTGTAAAAATTAGATCTTTAGAGGTGATACAGTGACATTCGTTTTGAAAAGTCGGCATCCTGATCTCTAAAAAATTCGGCATCCTGATCTAAGAACTTAACGAGATTCGGAGAATCTACTTAATTTTATATAGTTTATTCTCAGTAACTGCGTTGCTGAAGCACCCCTTAATATTTCAGCTTCATGTTGTAATACTTCTAGGAGGAACTTACATGAAAATTCAAACACGTGGCGTTCTCTGGTGGCTAGTTATTTATTGTAAGGGTGATAACCACTGAGATCGATGGGAAGGTTCAAGTTCCGAACTAAAACGAAACATCTTTCAATTATGTAGTTCCTTTTACTAACTACAGTACTGAGGTGATCTATACGGCTGCTCGTACTTACTTATTATTAAACGTTGGAGATAAGGAACAAACCATTAATGTTTTGGCTGTCAAATCTTTACAATCCATTTGGTCAACAGTGACTGTACCAAAAAACTTAGCAAGCGTTTTATCAGTTGTTAAGAGAGAGAATGGAAACGTGTAACAACGTAGTTTTAAAGGTAGTTCTAAGATATATTGTCACGACTGTGTTTTGTCCTGGGATAATTCATCGGTGATGCTTCTAGGGTCTTAGGAGGTTTCGGGTCTTTCAAAGTTAGACCTTCTTGATCCAGTCCCACCTTGCGGTGGACCAGCATGGCCGCGGCCTAACAACTGGAACAAGTAAAAGATAAAAGACAAGAAGATAAACAGACTAAATAATGCATAGGTTTTCTGCGGAATACACAACATCTAAGTGCTCCCCTCCACCAGCACCACCACCACCATCACCACTCACATTTGTCCTTTCTAATCCGAACGCCTCATATTTAAAGATTTCTCTTTCAAGCAGGCGACTTTGAAGATCAAATTCAATATTAGCAAATGGTCGATCTCATGAAGTAAGTACGTTGCCCTGTTGTTATTGGTTATTATCTTATGCATGTATAACATACATACATACGTACATATATATACATATATATATATATATATATATATATATATATATATACATACACACACACACACACACACACACACACATATATATATATGTATGTATATCTAGGTATATATATATATATATGATATTGGAGAAATCTGGAAAATAACGACCGAACCTACTATTATACACAGAAATAACACCATTATTAGTAGTAGTAGTAGTAGCAGCAGCAGCAGCAGCAGCAGCAGTAGTAGTAGTAGTAGTAGTAGTAGTAGTAGTCATTATCATCATCATCACCACCAACAACAATACACCAAAGCAAACATTATCATCAGCATTATTATTATGACCCTGACCCCAACTATCAACGTCATCATCATCACCATCATCATCAAACAGTGAAGTTGAAGCTGACAAACAGCTTAGATAATTAGGTCGCTTACCTGAATCTGGCAACGATTGATAGATTTTTTTCCCCGTTTTCTTATTTTTGTTTTTCGATATAAGTGTAAGTAAAGATTGATATTAAAAAAAAAAAAAATAAAAAATAAAACAAACAGATTTTTAGCAGATTGAACGACCATGTATAGATTCCTTTGTTTGGGTATGAAGAGAGATGTGATTCACTGAGCGGGATTTGGAGCTGATACAGTTTAGCTCAAGGTCATTGCACACATATACACGCACACACACACACACATACATACCACTTGGTAGGTCTTGGGCTTTCTCTCAAACTTCCACAATGATTTGTAGCCTAGCTGATCGGCGTATGTGCGCGAGTGTGTGTGTATGTGTGTGTGTGTGTGTACCATATCTCAGCTAATGGACGATTTTATCGGAGAAAACAAAGAAAAATGAAAACCGATCAGTGGAGGTAACTGAGAAGTTCGATCCGGATATCTCATTGCGTTCCGCATTCAAATCCTGCCATCATGAACCTGGACGGAGGTGGATTCTTAGACCTTACTCTTTTGCAGACATTCAAGCCAGCTCTCCAGTTTGAGGATAACTTCTGGACCGGAATATGTCCGGTGTTGCTTTCATTCTTCCAAAGACCAAAAAGACCTTCCATTGATCTCGCAGTTTTGCTGAAGAAGTTTAATAAGACCGAAACATGTCCAGAGTTGTCACCATACTACCAAAGATCAAACAGACTTCATAACAGTATTCTATTTTGAATTAATTTTCATAATTTAATATCTGGGCGGTGGGGGGTGTCTCCCCATATTCTAGTTTATTGTGGCATTAAATATGTTACCGCCCACTGCTGTGTCCTACTTCTTCCCTAAAGAGATGAGGCGTAGGTTTAGTCCGGTAGCCTAGATTAAAACCCAAGCCAGAGATATTTCTGACGTCTTTAGTACGGTACCGATTATGATTGATGGCGTGCATACGTCTGGACTAGAGCTGATAAAGACTACTTTAGACATGGCTACAGAATATTGATCACGCTATAAAGGCATCGTTCGATTATTGATGACCACAAAGAAAGTAATACTGCTCCAGTATTGCTAACTTTAAACACGAAAGATGCTTTTCAACATCCGTACGCTCATTTTTGCTGCAGCTGCTGCTGCTGCTGCTGCTGTTGTTGTTTTATATTATTCTTAATTTTCTTGTCCTTGTTTCTCTTCAACAATACATTATGATGACTATGACTGTGGTATATTGGGGGTACATTGATAACGATGTTACATGCATCTAAATGTAAATATAGAGAGATTTTCTTTTCGTCTTTGAGCATTTAAAAATCAATAACTAACCAACATTAAAAATAAATAAGCAGACAATCAGGCGACGGTTCAGAATTACAATTGGTTCAATCGGTAGTGTCCTCCACCGTCTTAGTTGTGAAACTGAGGGTTCGTGTTCTTTTCATGGTGTTGCTGTATGCTGATAGCTAAAGCAAATATACTTTTGCTGGTTTAATTTCCATTACCGCCTGATCCAGCCTTTAGTATATGATTTCGTACAAACTTTATTATTCGTACCTCTACCTTTAGCATATGGCTTCGATGAAACTGAGGCACATACTCTGAGCTTTGGATATAATGCGTATCAACCGTTTGATATTTATTTTATATTCTGATTTATACTTGCCGTCTTTATTGTTACTGCTGTTGCTATTATGATTGAAGCTAACAAGCAGTTTATCATATAAAATTTTTAAATATTCTCTTCTACTCTAGGCACACGGCCTGAAATTTTGGGGGAAGCGAGCCAGTCGATTAGTTCGACCCCAGTACGTAACTGGTACTTAATTTATCGACCCCATTTCTTTACTACCCACAAGGGGCTAAACACAGAAAGGACAAACAAGGACAGACAAAGAGATTAAGTCGATTATATCGACCCCAGTGCGTAACTGGTACTTTATTTATCGACCCCGAAAGGATGAAAGGCAAAGTCGACTTCGGTGGAATTTGAATTCAGAACGTAACGGCAGACGAAATACCTGTTTCTTTACTATCCACAAGGAGAGAACAAACAAGGACAGACAAACGGATTAAGTTGATTACATCGACCCCAGTGCGTAACTGGTACTTATTTAATCGATCCCGAAAGGATGAAAGGCAAAGTCGACCTCGGCGGAATTTGAACTCAGAACGTAGCGGCAGACGAAATCCTGCTAAGCATTTCGCCCGGCGTGCTAACGATTCTGCCAGCTCGCCGCCTCATAAACTGTTTTATATTAAAAAAGAAATATTTAAATTTCTTTTTAACTCAGTATATGAAGAGGACACAAAGACTTAAAAAATATATACGGATGTATTAACCGCCCTTCATCTTTAATCTTTCTGGTTCGCAGTACTCAGAAGCGTAGCATGAGGAGTACAAGGTGTGCGAATCACCAAGAGGGCTACTTTATATGCGTGTAATTAGAGAAGCCGATTTGGCTATCGCTAAAATTGGCTTAACAGAAGATTCGTTAATTATTCGGTGAATTCCTTCATTGCAGGACATATGCTGTACCTATTCAAATATAACTTAGCAGTCATGTAGAGTAACCAGCGAAAGTGTATTTATCTTATCAATCGGCACAAACATTTTTTAAATCATGTGACACCACGTGCTTTCGTAAGTGCGTATTTGTTCAGAAACTTCACAGAATTTCAACCAGTTTATTTTTTTTACAAATCTTGATGTCACACACTTCTCAATGTGATTGTCGTTTGTTTTCGTCGAAGGTTGTCGAGATTTAGAATAATTTTCGGTAGATATTATACTCAAGTTGAAACGCTGGTACGACTCAAACTTGTGACATTGCGAAAGGCTCGGAACATTTTATTTTTTCCCCTATTTGAAAATGAAGTTGTCTCTCAGAATACTTCCTTGTTAAACTTGCGATAGATCGTTCCGTGCACTAAACATATATTCAATCTAGAACGTGTAGATAGATGACTCACTGAAGTGGCGTGACACCGCGTGCTGATATTAAAACTGCAGTCTATGGTGGAGAGCTGGTTGAATTGTTAAAGCATACAGAGAACGCTTTGTACTTCTGACACTTTATTTTATCGATCCCGAAAGGATGTAAAGCAAAGTCCACTTCGGCGGGATTTGAACTGGGAACATAAAGACAGATGAAATTCCGCTAAGTACTTTTGCCCAGTGCGTTAACGAGTCTGCTAGACTTGCTAACGGCTAATTATTTAGGCATAAGACCAGCAACTTTGATGGGAAGTCTAAGTCGATGTTATAGAGTACCAGATCTTAACCCATTCACGCCGATCGTCCACTTAAACTGATACTTAATTTATAAGGGTATAAAACAAATACTTGATATAAATTGTTATTTGTGTATGATGTTTATCAAAGAATGAAACATGTTCTTAACGCGTGTTTCAATGAAAATTTTTTCAGTTATTTAGGTCAAAATAATAGTATCTGTAAATTTTTCAGGCAATTTCATTTACTAGAAAAATTTCGGCACGAATGGGTTAATAGACACCTGTTTTACGAAACCGAAGGCTCTGTTCTGACTCTCTTTACTCTTCTACTTGTTTCAGTCATTTGATTGCGGCCATGCTGGAGCACCGCTTTTAGTCGAGAAAATCGACCCCAGGACTTATTCTTTGTAAGCCTAGTACTTATTCTATCGGTCTCTTTTGCCGAACCGCTAAGTTACGGAGACATAAACACACCAGCATCGGCTGTCAAGCGATGTTGGGGGTGACAAACACAGACACACAAACATATACACACACATACATACATACATACATACATACATACATACATACACACATACACGACGGGCCTCTTTCAGTTTCCGTCTACAAAATTCACTCACAAGGCTTTGGTAGGCCCGAGGCTATAGTAGAAGACACTTAAGGTGCCACGCAGTGGGACTGAACCCGGAACCATGTTGTTGGTAAGCAAGCTACTTACCACACAGCCATGCCTTTCATTCTTTCGGGATCGGTAACATAAAGTACAAGTCAAGTACTGAGACCGATAGTATCAACTAAGCCCACCTCTCAAAGTCGTTAGCCTTGTACATTTAAGATGGGCGAACTGGCAGAATCGTTAGAGCGTCGGCGAAAATATCTTGTGCTATTTCTTCCGATTCTTTACGTTCTGAATACAAACCACGCTGAGTTCAACTTTGCCTTTCATCCCTTCGGCTTCGTTAAAATTGGTGCCAATTAAGATCCGGTACTCTATATCATCGACTTAAACCTCCCCATCAAAGTTGCTGGCCTTGTGCCGAAATAAGAAGTCGTTATTAAAACTGGCAGAATCGTTAACGCACTTGGCAAAAATACTCGGCGGTATTTCATCTGTCTTTACGCTCCCAGTTCAAATCCCGCCGAAGTGGACTTTGCTTTACATCCTTTCGAGATCGATAAAATAAAGTATCAGTCGAGCACTGGGGTCGATGTTTCCGACTTACCCCTTCCTCTAAAAGCTCAGGCTTTGTGCCTATTGTGAAAAGGATTATTAAGACTATGGTCAGGTTCGTTCATGCGGAAGGCCGCAGACGCCATGCATGGATGACGTATACAGTGCATAGCGCAGGTGGTTGGTGGGATGTTTGCAGCGTTCGATTGCTTTTCTGAACAGGCTTTGATGGGTATGTGTGTGCGCGCAGGCTTGTGTGTGTGCGTGTGCCTCTGTGTGTGTATGTCTGTATCTGTGAGTGTGTGTGTATACGTACCTGTGTTTGTGTGCGTGTGTGTATTCAGGTGTCTATGTGTGTGTGTGTGCGTGCTTGTGTGTGTACGTATGTGCGTGTGTGTGTTCATGCACGCGTGTGTGTGCGTGCATGTGTGTGAATGTGTGTGCATATGTGTGTGTGCGTGCGTGTGTGTGTGTGTCTGTGTGTGTGTGGGAGTGCATGTGTGTGTATGCATGTGTTTGTGTGTGCGTGCATGTGTGCGCGCCGCGAGCGTGTATGCATGTGTATGTGCACACGTATGTATACGTGCGGGGGGGGTGAGTGTACGTGTGTGTATGCGTGCGTGCGTATGTGCGTGTGCGTGCATACGTGTGTGTGTGTGTGTGTGCGTGCATGTGCGTGTGTGGCATCGTTCGTGTAAAGAAGTATTGACTGCGATTTCAGGATTGCTAAAGCTTAATTACAGCAATTAACAATAGATATTAAAGACAAGACTGATCAGTGGCTACTAAGATGTTATCAATAAATCATCTTAACATTAATAAATAAAGACACTGCACATTCATGTATCATCAAACAGGGCATTACTGAATCTACGCGTAATCCCTTCCTGTACGACTATTGTATTTCTTCAACCATTTTCTAATATTTATTTCACCTGCCCTGTTGACATTATGGCTGCCGTTGCTACCGAAACAGCCATCTTCGTTACTATTTCATAGCAGCTTGATGTTTATAGCTAAGGCCTTTGTTAATGTTGGCTACTTTACAGGACTCTGGTTCACTCACTCATAAACTTTGGCAATAATATCTTCTCCTACGTCCCACTCTTCTACCTGTTTTGCACACCTGCCTGCTGATTATTGCAGTACAGGTGCGAAAAACTATGTAAATCAACACCTTAATGTGTGAACGGTCTATTTTTAAATATATATATATATCACCACTGATCAGATCAAAACGGTGTGCTTCGAAATATCGGCAACTGTATGCCAATACAGAGAGATGTATGCGGTTTAGCTATGTATGTTTGACATACAAGGCATAATATTTCTCTTTGCGTGCGCATATGTGAGAGTGCGGAGGCATATATGTTTATATAGATGTGTGTATATGTGTGCGTGTGTGTGTGCTTGTGCATATGTTTATATATATATATATATATATATATATAATGATTGAAAGAAGTAAAAGAATATAAAAAGCATATATATATATATTTATTTATATATAAACATATATAAATAGATATATGCACATATATATATATATATATCTTTATATATATGTCTATAAATATATATATATATTTATACACACATACAGACATATATATATTCTTTTTTATTTTTTTTTTACTTGTTTCAATCATTTAACTTCGACCATGCTGGAGCACTGCCTTGAGGGGTTTTAGTCGAACAAATCGATCCCAGGACTTTTTTCAAAGCCTGCTGTACTCTTTCACCATAACTTTCTCTCACTCTTTCTTCCTGTTTCTGTTGTACCTGTTTTACAAAGGGCCAGCCTTGTCACGCTCTGTGTCACCATGAATCTCCCCGAGAACTACGTTAAGGGTACACCGGTCTGTAGAGTGCTCAACCACTTGCACGTTAATTTCCGTTGAACGCATCAACTGGAACCCGTGTCATCGTAAACGACGGAGTGCCACGATATATAGATATTGATAGATAGGTAGATAGATGGATGGATAGATAGATGGATATATATATATATATATATATATATACAGATAGATAGATAGACAGATAGATAGATGGCTAGATAGATAGATAGATAGATAGATAGAGAGATATGTTTCTTTATTAGCCACACAGGGCTGCACACAGACAGAACAAATTACAAGGTAGAGCTTTTCTTTTGGGGGTAAAAAAAAGGGGGTTGGTTTTCGATCAAAAGGGATCGTAAAAGGAAAGAAAGAGGACAAAAAAAGGGGAGAATTTAAAAAAAAGAAAAGGGGAGAGGAAAAAAAGTTGATCAATAGGGATCGTAATCACAGGTAGATAGATGGCTAGATAGATTGGTGGCTAGATAGATAGATAGATAGATAGATAGATAGATAGATAGATAGATATGTTTCTTTATTAGCCACACAGGGCTGCACACAGATGGAACAAATTACAAGGTAGAGCTTTTCTTTTGAAGGTTTAAAAAAAAAAAAAAGAAAAAAAAGGAAGGGGGAGTTTCGATCAAAAGGGATCGTAAAAGGAGAGAAAGAGGACAAAAAAGGGGGGTTAAAAAAAAGGGGGAGAGGAAGAAAAAAAAGAGAAAAAAAAAAAAAATTGATCAATAGGGATCGTTATCACAGAAATGTCAATATGAAGTGTAAAGGGGAGGACAGGTGAGGTTTACCCGTGGAAAGAAAAGCCTACGGAAAAGACCACGGTAACCTCGGTCAATGGAGTCACATGTTATATTTCTTTTTTTTTTTTTTTGCAAATAAGCAACTCTCTGTTTTCAATTTCTGGGTTCATAGGATCATGCTCAAGGTGGCTTCGTCATTCATACTGCCATTCTTGCTACATTCACCCATCTTTTTTTAAAACATTCGCTAGACAAAACTTGCCTCTCTACTCTCACTTTCCTTTTCAAGTGGTACTTGAAGAAGTTGATGAGAGATTGACCAGAGAGGAAAGTGTTTGTCTCCAATCCTTTCAGACGCGTCCACCAGATACATTCTTTCGCCATAGCCACAAGGATGATGAAAATAGCTCTTCCTTCCCGTTTGAAGGAGGGAGGCGTGACAATATTAACGATAGACTCAGCTGATAAACCGACTCGTCCCACACGTGACAGCAGTCATTCGACATAAGCCCACAGGTCGGAAATTGTTGGACACTGCACGAGTGCGTGCAGAACGGTTTCGTCGTCGCTGACCCGCATCTCGGGCAGGTCGGCCCCGTGTTTCTCGAGCCGTGTCTGTAGAGCTTATCCCGAACGGGTAGCGCTTCTCGGTAGCACTGCCAGGCCAGGGATCTCTGGAAGTTGTCCATGGGCCCTGGCCCGAAAGTCGTCCTGAACAGGCGGTCAGGTACTCCTCGTCGACGTCCAGGTTCGCCCCGAGCTCGTCGTCGTACCTCCCCTCCACTAAACCCCTATAGAATGCTTTGGTTGTGTTGAAGTCACTCAAGGTCGACCCAGGACGGCAGAGTTGCTTGAGAGCAACGCGACACTCGCGGTGCCATTCGCCCTTCTTCGGCCTCTTTTTGATCCACGACTGCAGTTCGGTCATGGAGACGAGCTGCGGGAAAGCGTGCCTCACAAACGGCGACCACGCCTGTTCACCGTCGTCTACATAGAGCCAGAGATGTCGCAGTCTCAGCGCGTGTCTGCGCATCATCAACCACGGCATGCCCAGCCCTCCTTTTAACGGGTGTTGACAGCAAATGGATCGCCTGACCATCGGCGCATCCTTTCCACAAGAAGCGAAAGAGAATGCGTTGTAGTTTGGTGATGGTAGGGTCGGGACAAGGTACGACGGTCAGGCGGTAGTAGATGACGGACGCGATGTACGTGTTCGCCACCTCAGCCCGACCTTTTAGGGACAGTTTCCTCTCGGCCCATTGCCGGGCGAGAGTGACCACCCTACTCGTTATCTCGTTCCAGTTCTTCTCCACTTGGAGGTCCGGACCAAACCAGACCCCGAGCAACTCAACCGGGCCGTCGGTCCAGCGTCCCACGACGGAGGCGCTGGTGGACGGCATGGGCTTGCTTCTCCAGGTGCCTAGTCGCAAGCCCACTGACTTTTCCCGGTTGATTTTCGCTCCTGTCACCGCTTCGTAGTTTTTCAGTGTCTCGCCGACCTGCTCGATGTGCTCGTGGCTAGACACTATGACGGTGACGTCGTCCGCGTATGCAGACACGCTCGTCCCGCATCCCAGTTCTCGCGGGATGCCTCTCAAGGTTGCCAGCTTCCGCAATAATGGCTCGAGAGTCAATACGTATAGAAGCGCCGAGAGGGGCATCCCTGACGGACGGAACGTGCGATGTCGAAGGGTCTCGATAGATGTCCATTCACGCGAATTACCGAACGGATGCCTCTGTACAAAGCGGCTATCCAGCCGCGGAAGACGGGACCGAAGCCAGCCGCTCCGAGGACCGCCTCCAAGTATCGATGGTCCACCCTATCGAAAGCTTTCGATTGATCCAAATTGATCAGCGCCCCACCCATGCCAGGTTCGTTAACTACCCTGTCTATGATGTAGCGCATCAGGTGGAGGTTGTCATGGATGGTCCGGCCTGGCACGGCGCATGTTTGCGCCTTGTCGACCAGTTTCTCGATGACAAGCGCCAACCTCTTGGCTAGCACCTTGGCCAAAATTTTCAAGTCTGCATTAAGCAGAGTGATGGGCCTAAAGTTATCTATTACATTTCCCTTGTTTAGATCTTTCTTCAGCAGTGTTACGGCTCCTCGGCTCACAAAACCAGGAATGCTCCCGTTTTTTCTGCCAGTTGCAGTACACCGCCGCCAAGAGATCTCCAAACAAGTCTGGCATACAATTGTAAAGCTCGTAGGGTAGACCATCCAAACCCGGTGATTTGTCCCTCGAGCATTCTGCCATCGCTTCCCGCACTTCCGCCGCCGTGATGGCACCTTCGCAGCACCCTGCCTTTCTTGTCGAGAGTCGTGGTAGGCTATGTAGGTAGGCACTGAAGTCCACCCTACGTTCTTGCCCTCCACTCGTTCCGAACAGTCGGGCAAAATGCTGCTGAAAGGCCACACACATTTTACTTGGCTCGAGCAATTCGCGCCCCTGTTCATCTACCAGTGACCGAATGGTGGCTTTGTTGCCCTGTTGCGCCTCTGCCACCCGGGCCTCTCTCGCGGCTCCAACACCTTCGTTCCTTAGAGCACGCATCCTAGCTCTGACAGCACATCCTTCGTGTTTGGCGTGGAAGTGTTGGTCGAGGGCCAACCTCGCCGCCAAAACGTCGGATGCGATGCCGCTTCTAATTGCCTCTTCTAGCTTCTTAACTAGCTCACCCTCTACTCTATTTCTATCTATGGCTAGTGCTTGCTGTACCTAATCGCTTCTGCTTTTACTGCTCTCTTGAGGGCAAACCACCATTTGTTGTTGATGATGGCTCCCGTCAAAGCCCTCTTTACTAGTGTGCTAATCCGGTCTCTGAAAACTTGTCTCGATGGGAAAGACGCGTTTAGTTTCCAGTATCCGGGACCCTGCCTAAGTGTCTTACCTAAGTCTAGCGTACATGTCACAAGTTTGTGATCCGTGTAGCTGACTATGTGGAATTGTGGACATCCTATGCTATCTCTATCTACTGTCCTACACAGTATCCTATCTAGATACGATCTCGACGACCCGATGCGGTTGCTCCATGTCCACGTTGGCGCATTCGGGTGGTCTAGTCGGAACTGCCAGACAGTTGAAAGCGTCTGAGCAGGTCTCTGAGGCATTTGCATCCCCGTCTATTCCTATCTCTACCACGTAGTCTACATGCGTGTCCAAGGTAGCATTCAATCCCCCACTAAGAGTAAAGGACGAGACGTTCCCAAGAAAACTTCTAGACGTTGAAAGAAATACGCCCGACCTGTTAAGGGCGGTGCGTAAACTGATACGAGTCGAAAAGCGCACCCATTGCTGCCGTCGACATCCAGGACGACCAGTCTACCCTCCGGGTCTACGAATATTGTCCTTACTTTGAGATCCAGACTCTTGTGAAAAAGTACCGCGGTGCCACTACCGCCCATTCTCGGCAGACAGGGGGGAAAATAAATGTTGAACTGTCCGCCAAACATGGTCTTTAGGGCCCGCGGATTGTGGAGTCTGGTCTCGCTTATGGCTATGATTTCTAACTTATGTGACTTTATGTCATTTAAGAGGTACCCTGTTTCCAAGGGGACCCCAAGCCACGCGCATTTACACAACCAATCTTGATCATAGTTCTAATGAATTAGAATACAGAGGGTTACTTACTGCTCGAAAGTTTTTGCTTTCTCCTCCGTTGGTTTGGTCCTCGAGAAGATCCCAGTACAGTTTCTTTGTGAGATATTTTTGGCATTTACCAACCGCACTGGGGAAAATGCCTTTGAGTGTGTGGTGCAGACTTTTGGAGATGTGTAATATTGATGTGGTCTGGTGGTGTTGTGTATGGGTGATTGTTTGTTTTTATGTCATCTTGTTATGTTTGTTTTGATTGGATGTATTCCATCAAATTTGTGTGTTTTGGTGTCTATGGCTGTGAGCATGTTTGCTGTATATGTTTTTGTGGTGTTGGTGTGGCTGTTGTTTGCGTTGGGTTTTGAAATGTCTTCGGGAGATGTATTTCCCCCTGCTTTGTTCGTGTTTGCATTTGGTTTGGGTTGTGTTTCTGCTCTTTATTTTCCTTCTTTTTGTAGCTATTTGCCATTCCTCACTGGTTTCGTCTTCCGACGAAATTTCTGAGGAATCAGAAGGGGGTAGGGGTATGTTGTGGGCTTCTATGTATGTCTGTGTAAGTGGTTGTGTTGTTGTTTTCGTTGTTGTTGGTTGTTGAGTGTTTGTGTGTGTTGAGTGCGGTATAAGGGATGGGGGATCAGTTTGTGTGTGTTTTCTTTGTTTTTTGTCCTTTGGGTTTTGCTGTTGTTGGTGGTGTTGGTATTTTTTCAGGTGTTGAGTGGTTTTTGGTTGATGACGGATTAGCTTGGTGTGCTTCTCTTGTCGTCTTCTGTGTTGATGGTGGTGTGGGTAGTAGAGCTTTTTTTCCGGAGTGCTTTGGTTGTGGTAGTGGTTGTTGTTGTTGCTCTGGTGTGCAGTGGTTGGGCACGTCTTTTTCAAGTGTGTTTCGCTTCCACACAAATAGCAGCGTGGTCGCCTGCCCTCTACCACTATATAGAGTTTGTAGCCTCCTGGCAGTTCTATAGCGGTGGGTATCTTCTCTCTTGCTGCTTCATCCAATTGAAGCAGGAATTCGATTGATTTGCCCACATAGTCTTTCTCTCCTAGAACCGCGATTTCCAGGATGTTTGTCTCTGACATTGTCTCTGACATTTCAAAGCAGATGGCAGAGACCAACCATTGTGTTTCGACATCAAATGGTATGTTTTTTATTTGGACTTTCGTGACCCTTTTGTTTAAATAGACTGGTATCATTACCAAGTCGTCCGAATATAGCTCCAATGTGGAAAAACGTTTTGCTAAACGTACTTGGACTGTACCAAATTTGTTTCCCCAACTGATATATTCCTTGGAGTCCCATGCAGGACGAAGGCATTTTTCGATTTTTTCCTGCGGTGCATTTTCTGTTCTTCTTGTTTTTTTGTTTATTACTTTATAAATTATTGTTTTTTTTTGTGTGTTTTCCACGGTGTTGTGGAATGTGAAGGTGCAATTTGTCTCCTTCTTTGGAGAAGAGTGCTTTTGTGCGGTTTATCTCTTGTGTGGTGAATGTTACAATTGTTCTTTTTTGTTTTGTTACGTCCGCAAAATTCGTTTTGAATTTGGCAGTAGAAGTGTTAATTGTGGCAGTGTTAATTGAAGTCACGGTAGTGGTGTTGGTGTTGGCGGTATTAGCAGTAGAAGGCTTGGATGTAGCATTTGACGTCGTAGTAGTGGTGTTGGTGTTGGCGGTGTTGTCTTTGGTAGGCGGCTTTGTGCCAATTTCGTTGTTGTTGTTGGTGGTGATGGTGGTGGTGCTGGCATTCATGTTTTCGTTTGTATTCATTTTTGAAATCCCTTTCTCTGTCCCTTTATCATCAACAAGTGGTGTGGGGAGTGAGGGGAAATCTAAGTTAATGTCTTTGGTCGCGGCGATGGTGAATGCGACGTTAGATTTGTTGTTGTTGGTGGTGGTGGTGATGGTGGTGACAGCGGTGTTCACGCTGCGATGTTTAGCAGCTAGTGGTAGCAATAGTGTTTTGCTACCGTTCTGCATGACTGGCGGGCTAGCCACGTGGTTTCTAGTTGCCATTTTCAAAATGAAAAATGGCTAAAAAACCCACGAAAGTTTTGAAAGTTTTTTTGTAATTTCGCCCATACAGGGGCGGAATTCTACGTGAATAATTCTCAGGTTTTTTAGTGAATGAACTTGCACAACGATTAAAACAAAATATTTGACAACAAGGAGTTTTAAACATGTAAAAGTGGCCAACTTACGTGGAGCCGATATGACTAGCGTCCGTCCATTGTGAGAGATAGAAGATAGATAGATAGATAGATAGATAGATGATGGCTAGATAGATAGATAGATAGATAGATGATGGCTAGATAGATAGATAGATAGATAGATGGATGGCTAGATAGATAGATAGATAGGTACGTATATGTACACATGTGTCTATAAGTGTATATATATTAGTATACCCCCTCCCCCATATATATATATATATATAAAGAGAGAGAGAGAAAGGAAGTGATACGTATGTATGTATGCATGTATGTATGTACGTATGCATTTGTAAAAACCAAAAGCGCCATTGGTGTGACTGAAAGACAGGCATCATGTAGTCAGATATGTCGACGGGGTGAAGTAAAACCTAAGTAGCTATGTAGGATGGAATGCGAAAAGGAAGATGAAACAGTAATATGGTAGGAGTAAAAAAAAAAATGAATGGAAGGAGAGGAGGGGAAGAGGACAACAGAAAAACAAATAAATATAATAGAATAGAAGGTTATGTTTCGGAATATAGAATCTTAAATAATAAAAAAAAAGTAACAAAACATAAAAAAAAAAGACTATGGCTTCTTTACAAGCACGCCTGCATGCATACACGGATTCTATCGTACATGTGTTTTATATAAGTAATGCCAGCCTCTTTTTGAATTTACTTATTAACGTACAACTATACATACACACATATATGTGTACATATATATATATATATATATATATATATATATATATATATATATATATATATATATTCACACGCACACACACATATCTGTCTGTATATGTACATATATATACTCGTATTGCTCATTGTGTGTGTGTGTCTAGATATATATACGTCACCTTTATAAGTATGTTATATCGTATCATAATTTATTATATTCTATACTATAATGTCACGAAGGTAAGAATGAAGCACTGGTAAACAAACAACAATAAATCTGTGTCACTCTCTTCAAAAGTACTGAGAGAGAATTACGTGCAGAGCATTTAGACAAACAAATCTTTTTTAAGAAAACCCAACATGGTTTCCGCCCGGAAGTAACTGCCTGACACTGTTTCTACAACATAAGCAGCGTCTGATGATTATCATATCTGCATCAAGAGTTCGCTATGAATACCTTGACTTCAGGAAATCTTTTGACAGTGTCGACCTTACGATCCTGTGTTACAAACTGACAGAAACGTTGAGTATTTGGTTTTTGACTTTTCAGAAGACCGAAATAGTGGTAGGTGAGCTCTGTTGGAAATGTATACAATATTAAGCGTAGTACCGCAATTAACCATTCTGTGTCTCCTTTGTAACTAATATTCCTTTCTAATTTTGGCACAAGACATGAAATTTTGTGAATGTAATCGATTATATGTACCCCATTATTTATCATTTTATCGACTTCGAAAGGATGAAAGGCAAAATTGACCGCGGCGAAATTTGTACTAGGAAGAAATGTCGCTAAACATTTTGCCTGATGTGCTTACGAATCATTTCTTCTATAGGCACAAGGCCTGAAATTTGAGGTTGGAGGGGTCTAGTCGATTGCATCGACCCCAGTGTTTCACTGGTATTTAATTTATCGACCCCGAAAGGATGAAAGGCAAAGTCGACCTCGGCAGAATTTGAACTCAGAACGTGAAGGCAGACGAAACCCTGCTGAGAATTTCGCCCGTCGTTCTAATGATTCTGCCGGCACGTTGCGTTTTTGTTCCTAATAATTATTTCTACTATAGGCACGAGGCCTGAAATTTGGTGGGGGAGCGGATGTTGGTCGATTACATCAACACCAGTACAAGACTAGTACTTATGTTGTCTTTAATAATGTTGTCATATATAGACAAAAATAACTTATCGCCCATATTCGACAGTTATGCAGACGATACTTAAAAATGCCTTAAACGATGTCTTTATGTTGTTATATATTAACCAGTCGACTATGTTTGGCTGTTACGCTGACACTACTTGTGGGATGCGGGAAACCAGGTCAATGAAAAACGTATACAATATACATGTTTTTCAGTGAGACGTGGATGTCATATACGACTGAGTGAATTATAATGGTATCTCGTTCAACGCCACCAAGAGTCCAGAGAAAATTAAAACAAAAGATTCTGCCTTATATGCATGAGAACACTTAGATTAAGCAAAATATACAAATCTACACACATACATACATACATACATATGTACGTACGCACGTACATACATACATACATACATACATACATACATACATACAAACAAAACTACCTTGTTGTGGATGTTAAAATTCCAATGAAGGAGCTTCAAATCTAGGTTAGAAAGCGGCTCTTTCTCTATTGGCAAGAAATCTTGAAATAAAACTGAATAATGACATACATACATACATACATACATACTACATTATGGCTGCCACCTCGTTATCGAGTATGGCCATTGCACGAAGCTTAACTGTTACTAGTGCTGTGATCGAATGTGACTTTTTAGCCCAGCTAAAGATCTACAATGTCTTGTACAAAATTGGCAACTAAAACCTTTACTGGTTATAGCTGGCTGTAGTTGTAACTGGGCTTCATGTACCTTTGCATGTTGTTTAAGTCCTCCTGCCGAATTACACTCTCTTCCACATGCCCGACAGATATGATTAGTATGGTATGTATAGTATAGCATTAGTACATATATACATACATACAAAAATATCCTGTTGATGTTGAAATTCCAATGAAAGAGCCTTGGATCTAGGTTAGAAACCGGCTCTTTCTCTATTGGCAAGAATCTTGAAATAAAACTGAATAATGAACATACATACATACATACATACATACATTATGGCTGCCACCTCGTTATCGAGTATGGCCATTGCACGAAGCTTAACTGTTACTAGTGCTGTGATCGAATGTGACTTTTTAGCCCAGCTAAAGATCTACAATGTCTTGTACAAAATTGGCAACTAAAACCTTTACTGGTTATAGCTGGCTGTAGTTGTAACTAACTGGGCTTCATGTACCTTTGCATGTTGTTTAAGTCCTCCTGCCGAATTACACTCTCTCTTCCACATGCCCGACAGATATGATTAGTATGGTATGTATAGTATAGCATTAGTACATATATACATACATACAAAAATATCCTGTTGATGTTGAAATTCCAATGAAAGAGCCTTGGATCTAGGTTAGAAACCGGCTCTTTCTCTATTGGCAAGAAATCTTGAAATAAAACTGAATAATGAACATACATACATACATACATACATACATACATACATACATACACTCATACGTACACTCATACACGTTTGTCTGGTTCTATCACAAAGGCTCGGCCTTGTAATTTTAAGTTCAACCTAATTAAAAAAGCTTATATTTATGCATTCATGTGTATTTGTGTGTTTGCATGTATAATGTCTGAGAAGGCTAATGTTTTCATATATGTTGTGTAATGTTTGGCGCTATATATGTGTATGTGCATGTATGCGTAAATATACGTATATGATTATCTGCGAGGTTGTGTTTGTGCGTGATTTTATGTGTACATGTTATGTAAGTGAATTAGTCCATGTTTGGCTTACGTGCATAAAACCACGTCAGTAAAAGCGAATGTGCACACACACACACACACACACACACACATACACGTATATATATGTATGTGTGTGTGTATACGTGCATATATATATATAAATATCTATCTATCTGACTATCTTTCTATCTTTCTATCTTTCTTTCTATCTATCTATATGTATATGTATATATATATATATATCGATAGACAGACAGACAGATAGATAGATATACATACATACACACACACACACATATACATCACAATGTGCATACATGTCTTTCATACACGCACATACATACGCACATTCATATACGTAGTACATGTCTGTTCGCATGTGTGTATACATTTGTGTCTGTATGCGTACATGTACATTTGACACACATACATACAATATATATATGTATATTGTATATATATATATATATATATATATATATATGTATATATATATATATATATATATAATATATCAGTATGCATATATAGATGTGTGTATTATGTATATGCATGTTCGTACATATGTATGCATGTACGCATGCCTTCAGCATGCGTATATACTCTGTTTGGGGGCCTACGTGTTGCAGTATGTTTTGTTAGCGTGTTGGTATGTGGACACTTATCAATTTTTAAAGTGGTCAAACATAATTTCGACCGTGATGATGCTTATTAAGTCTCGGACTGACCACTTAGGAAACGTGACGTCAGAAAAGCCAGATAAGCTAGCTTTATCATAAGATCGATTTTTAGATAAGCTCGCATCCGGAAGTTCCTTATTTGAGCTGTGTCCAATTCGCTTCCACCGGATTTCAGCTACACCACTTCGCTTTTGCCTTACACCTCCAATTATTCACCTTCCTTTGAATACTTGTGTGTGTGTGTGTGTGTGTGTGTGTGTGTGTGGTGTGTGTGCGTGTGTGCGCTTGTGTATGAGTGTGGTTGTAAGTATGTAAGCATGGATATGTGTGTGTGCATACAGACTATCATAACATATGTATGTTTGTGTGTGTTCGTATGCGCGTGTATATATATATATATATATATAATATATATATATATACTATATATATATATATATATATATGTCCTACATATGCTTGTGTGTGTGTAAATATGTTGTGTATATATTTATATACTTACATATACATATATATAAATCCACACACACACACACACACACACGTGTATACACATACATGTATGTATGCACACACAAACACATGTATATACATGCATATACACACATACATATATGTATATATTTATACTTCTCTCTATATATATTTATACATATACACATGCACATACATACATACATACATACATACAATTCAGTGTATTTTGTGTTATATATCTGTGAATGAAAATTATGGATGTGTGTGGTAGGTCTAAAAGTAATTCATTGTATGTATTTATATGCGAGTGCGTGAATGTGTATGTGGTATGTGTATGCATGTGCATGTGTGAATTTGTACATGTGTATGTATGCCTTGTCAACTTTGCTTCTAATGATTGCTATCAACGGTCGTACATGTGTAATTAGGAAATGCATTCACCATGTGTATGTGGGGGAGGGGTGCTAATTGCATGCCATGTCTGCAAGTGTGTGTGCATACACACACACACCCACACACACACATATATATATATAATATATTATATAATATTATATAACCATATAAACGTATACACACTATATATATACATATAATATATATAATATTATATATATCATATAAACATATATGTGTATATATATATACACATATAAACATATACACACATATATATATACATAAATATATATAATATATATATATATATATACATATAAACATATATGTGTATATATACATATACATATATATACATATACATATATACACATATAATATATATATACATATGTATATATACATATACATATATATATATACATATATACACATATATCTATACATATAATATATATATATATACATATATATGTATATATACATATAATATATATACGTATATATATATACATTTTTATACACACATATATATGTGCGCGCGCGTGTGTATGCTTATGCATGTATGTGTGGGGGAGGTACGTGTAAATATGTCTGCTTGAAAGGGGGAAAGCCTGAGCGTATCGTCTTTATACGTGCGTAGATTATATGTAAATAAGTATTTTTTATGAAATATTTATAAGCCAATACTTTTAGCTTTGCACGTATAAATTTAAACACCATAGAGAAAAAAAAAGCGAAAAACAGTGAGAGAAAAATAGGGTCAGGTATGAAGTTTAGATGGGCTTCTGTAGCTATTTTTTTTATTCAGTTGTCGCAGTTAACGCCTTAGGAAAGGTATCAACATCACAACTTCTGCTCCTCTTTCGTCAGATCAATAAAATTTATCATAAATTAATTAATATAACTGTCTGTCAGTTTGTTTCTCATCCACCCTCTTTCTCTCTCTTTCTCTCTCTCTCTCTCCCTCTCTCTGTCTCTCACTCTTTGTTCATGAGAGGCAGAATTATCAAGATAGATCCCTTTGAGAGGAGAGAAAATTGTAAATGTCTTCTTTCATTCTTTTTCTTGTCTCAGTCATGGGGTGACGGCTATCTTGGAGCCCCGCTTTTAGCACCCCCAGAGTGACGGCTGTTGGAACACGTTAGAGGGAAAAATCGAACTCAGAACTATTTCGATTCTAATGATCGATTTGAATTTTTTGCAGTGGTTTTCAAGATGTGGAAGTCAAGTACCAACACAAAGACACACGCATATGCACAGGCACACACGCGCGCGCGCACACACACATACGTATACAAGACGGGCTTAGTTTCCGTCAACCGTATTCACTCACAAAGCATTTATCGGCCCGGGGCTATTGTAGTAGGCACTTGTCCGAGGTGTCTTGCAGTGGGACCGAACCCGGAACCACTTGATTGTGGAGAGAAATTCTTAATCACACACGGTCCTGCATGTGTCTATGTATAATCACTTTTTGATTTTAACGCTGTCGAGTTGTTTGGAGTGCTTGACACATTTCTGACAGATTTTGTTATTTTCCCCGATGGCTTTCATAGTTGTAACTAAAACTCGTTGATCGGATAAAAGCATTATTTTGCTGTCGAAGACTATTGCGAGTGAGAGGTGTTAATTGTTTTAACAAATCGTGGGCAAAAACTAATCAGTAGTGTACACATATCTATGTATGTCCGTTGACATATTCGTGGAGTCATGTTTTCTATTTTGTTCGACAGTCTCTTACCAACAGAGAAAGAATTGGTTTCTTATTCAGAAACAATGCTTTTTGTTGGAATTTAGACTGTATGTATGACATTATTCAGCTTTATTTCAAGATAGCTTGGATCTGTAGTCTTTGAATCACCTATTTGCTCTCTGATTTTGAGAAACCTAATTGCCCAAGATTGGTATTTACAGTGTGTTAGATAGCCCAGTGAGTGGATTTGGTAAACGGAAACTGAAAGAAGCTCATCGTACATATATGTGCGTGTGTGTATATGTTTGTGTGTCTGTGTTTGTCCCCCACCATCGCTTGACAACTGAAGTTGGTGTGTTTACGTCCCCATAACTTAGCGGTTCGGCAAAAGAACCGATGGAATAAGTACTAGGCTTGCAAAGAATAAGTCCTGGGGTCGTTTTGTTCGACTAAAGGTAAAGGAATAAAAAAGTATTACTGTATCGGTATCGACCGAACTATTGGAAGTAGCTATATATATATCGGTAAGACGGCAAGCTAGCAGAATCGTTAGCACGCCAGGCGAAATGCTTAGCGGTATTTCGTCTGCCGTTACGTTGTGAGTTCAAATTCCGCCTAGGTCGACTTTGCCTTTCTCCTTTCGGGGTCGATAAATTAAGTACCAGTTGCATACTGGGGTTGATCTAATCGACTGGACCCTTCCCCAAAATTTCGGACCTTGTGCATAGAGTAGAAAAGTATGTATTTAGCGCACAGGCGGCAAGCTGGGAGAAACGTTAGCACTCCGGGAGAAATGCTTAGCAGTATTTCGTCTGTCTTTACATTCTGAGTTTGAATTCTGCCGAGGTCGACTTTGCCTTTCATCCTTTCGGCTTCGATAAATTAAGTACTTGATGCATACTGGGGTCGATCTAATGGACTAGACCCTTTTCCAAAATTTTGGGCCTTGTGTCTAGAGTAGAAAACTCTGTCTGCTTGTCTGTCTGTCTGTATACACACACACACACACACACACACACACACACACACACACACACACACACACACACACACACACACACACACACATATATATATATATATATATATATATATATATATATATATACACGCTCACATACATATACATCTCTGATTACAATGAGCTTAACATTGTTTTAGGTTTTGAATTATGCCAGCCCGCTGACTTTCCTACAAGACCAGCACTCCTTCGCATCGGAAGGTTGGTCTGTCTCAGGGTTTCCCATTTACAACCGAGTGGACTGGTGCCACGTGAAATGATGTGTTTTGCTCAGGGTCACAACGTGCTGATCGATCCGAGACTGGAACTCACGATCACTGGTACGACAGGAGAGTCCAAATTGTTTCAACGTGTGTGTGTGTTTGTGTGTCTATGCGTGCGTGTGTCCGCGAGTGTATCTGTTTCTCTGCTTGTCTGTCTGCTTGCCTGTCTGTCTGTATGCATGTATATATGTATGTGTGTATGTATATATGCATGTATGCATATATGCATGTATGTGCATGTGGTTATTAGGGCATATATTCTATGTATGTTTGGTATAGATGTTTTTTCTTTCTTAACTTCATATAAGAAAACGTCCATGTTTTTATAGTTTTGCTGTATAGTAACACACACATTGCTTTGGTTCAGAAATTTAAAAGAAATAATTAATTGTACCTAAATAACCCAAACTATAAGCTCATGCTTCTTACTTTCCTCAAGGGAAACCTCCAAGTATTATGGATTCTTACTATATAACTGCTGTTAAAATCCAATTATTAACACACACACACATCATATATATATATAAAAACATATATGTATTCATCTGTCCTTATGCTTTTCTCATTAAATCTCTGTTTTTATCGTTAGTGTTTGCAATGTACAAAAGATTACTCAGTATGTAATTACTAAAGGAGATTTCACTCTCTTAACCACACAATGGTAATTACGATGTATGTTAAATACAGCTACATTTATAAGTTGTTCCAATCATTTTTTTCTCCTTTTTCTTTTAAATGAAGTCTGCGATTTAGTTTAAAGGAAAATGAGAAATCATGATTCTCTCAACTGACCCAGGAGCCGAGGTGAATTCAGTGAAGTAATTTATCTAAATCACTACATGAACTCATCTTATCGGAATATTCCGTATGTCTTCTACTTGCTGATTTGCTTACTTTTGCAATAATTGCTTTTCATATAGATACAAGTATAGTTTGTGGGGTGGCAGAACCGTAAGTACGCCAGACAAAAACGTATGGTGGTATTTCGTCCGTCGAAAGGCGGCGAGCTGGCAGAAACGTTAGCACGCCGGGCGAAATGCTTAGCGGTATTTTGTCTGCGTTACGTTGTGAGTTCAAATTCCGCCGAGGTCGACTTTGCCTTTCATCCTTTCGGGGTCGATAAATTAAGTACCAGTTACGCACTGGGGTCGATGTAATCGACTTACTACCTTTGTCTGTCCTTGTTTGTCCGTTCTGTGTTTAGCCCCTTGTGGGTAATAAAGAAATAGGTATTTCGTCCGTCTTTACGTTCTGAGTTCAAATTACACCGATGTCGACTTTGCCTTTCATCCTTTCAGAGTCGATAAAATAAGTACCAGTTGATTACTGGGGTCGATGCAGCCGACTTACCCCACCCCTCAATATTGCTTGCCTGGTACCAAAATTTGAAAACAATATAGAGAAAAGACTGGAGCTGCGAAATGGCAGAACCGTTAGTGCACAGGACAAAATGCTGAATTCAAATTCCGTCGAGATCAACTTTTGTCTTTCATCGTTTCAAGGGCGATGAAATAAGTACCAGTTACGCATTATGGTCGGTCTAATCGAGTAATCTTTCTCCAAATTTCAGGCCTTGTGCATAAAATAGAAAAGATTAATCTTCTGCAGGAAGGCAGCGAGCTGGCAGAATCGCTAGCACGCCGAACGAAAGGCGAGCGGTAATTCTTCTGTGTTACGTTCTGAGTTCAAATTCTGCCGAGGTCGACTTTCAGGATCGATAAATAAAGTACCAATTGCATACTGGGGTCGATCTAATCGACTAGCTCCCTCCCCAAAATTTCGGGTCTTGTGCCTAATCCATTCGGAGTCGATAAAATAAGTGCCAGTTGAGGACTGGGAGCGAAGTAATCGACTCAACCCCTTCTCAAAAATTGCTAGCCTTGTGCCAAAATTCAAAACTATTGATCTTCAGCATGTTGCCATGTGAGCATATGCTTTTGTTGTTGTTTTCAGTTTTTTTTTAAAAATATTTATTTATTTTTATTAGGTATCAGGAATTAGAAGCTAATCCTGTCACGAATCACATCTATCTACAGGGTCCGTGTTTCACTTCTATTTTTAAAGCGCTAAGTAGATGAAGACTAAATCCGCATTTAGACAGGATATTAGGTTAGAGCACAAACCCTACACGTTAATCACTCAGCGATTCGTTTCACATGAGGGATAGGACTAAGAAGTCTTCAAATATTCTTTCTAATTTTCTCTCAAGGCCAGCAATTTTAAGAGGAGAGGCAAGTCGATTACCTATTTCATCGATCCTGAAAGGATGAATGATAAAGTCGACCTCGACAGAATTTGAACTCAGAACGTAATGGCGGACGAAATGCCGCTAAGTATTTTACCCGACGTGCTAACGACTCTGCCAGCTCCCCGCCTTAATGTCAAAGAAGATATTGATGGTAATCTGAATCGGCTGTATCGGCACCCCCACCATTTCCCTTGGGCATCATCGGTAGCGTGAAGTGAGAAGGGTAGCTTCTAGTTTTCCTCAGAAGTCCTACTCTCACTTGCACCTTGTAGAGAATCTTTCCAGGCACGTAATCACACGGCCAGACATGACCACAGGCCACCCTCGAGATAAACTTACTTACATACTGGACAATAAACATCATCCACTACGACAGAGCACACTATTTTTTGTTATACCACAGCCTTAACATCTCATATTTGTAAACGATGTTCTTACAGCTGAACATATTAATTTATTCGGCTGAAGTTTATTTAATAGTTGCAGCTTATTAAGTCATAAATTACCTGATGCTGTTAACCTTCACCATTATAAATGTTCGGAGGTGGGAAGGCGGGGAAGGATTGGCAGATTTATTTTTATAACCGTTGGAAAATCAGGAAAGAACTAGAACAGAGCTATTTCAAGAGCAGAAATTTAATATGGGGATGTTTTGATTTCAGTTTATCGATCTAGCTTCAATAAGAGCAACTGTTTACTGAATTTATTGCTTGACGAGCGACTTACTGTGAATAAAAGTAGTTTGGTTTCAAGACAACTGCTGTGCTGTTAGATGACACTTCTCTCTCTCCTCTCTCCTGCTTCTCTCTCTCTCTTTCTCTTCTTCTTTCCTCCCTCTTTTTTCCTTTATCTCTCTCTCACTCTTTCTCTGCATCTTTCTTTCCGAAATATTTCGTTTTGTTTGACTTTGCCTCAGATATATTATTAATAGTCATTTGCTTTATTAATCTATCGATTTCTTACATTGGCACACGGCCACGCATTTCTAAGAGGAGGTTATAATCGATTAATTCGACTTCAACTTATGTCTGGTACTTATGTTTATTGATCAAGATTAAAAAACAAGTCTAAGATGACCACTCTAGGATTTGAACTCAAACCAATAACAAACAGTGTCACACAACATTGTTCTAATAAGGATGATAGCCAATCAGTAAATTAATTACTGGAGACTTGAATTCAGTATAGCCACGGGAAACATTACAAAATACCAGTAATATACGGAGCTCATGTAGAGATAACTAACAACAAACTGGAAGACTGTCGGTTATGACGACGAGTGTTGCAGTTGATCCGATCAACGATCTATTCTTTTCTTCTCTAGATACAAGGCCCTAAATTTTCAGGGAGGGGGCCATTCTTGTACTTAATTTATCGGCCCCGAAAGGATGAAAGGCAAAGTCGACCTCGGCGGAATTTGAACTCAGAATGTAAAGACAGGCGAAATATCACTAAGCATTTCGCCCGGAGTGCTAACGTTTCTACCAGCTCGCTGCTTTCGATAAGCGATCTATTGATTTGATCAACGATCCGTTGATCGGTTCAACGGGTACATCCTGCTCGTGAAATTAGTGTGCAAGTGGCTGAGCACTCCACAAACTCGCGTACCCATAACGTCGTACACAGGAAGATAGATGCAGCGTCTCACAGATTGCGATGACCCATTGAAATACGAGAACAGCTCATTTTTGTCAGCAGATGGAACTCAATGGGCAATAAAATGTCTAGCTCAAAGACACAACACTCCGCCGGGAATCGAACCCACGATCTTACGTTAATGAGTCAAATACTCCCTAACCACTACGCCACACGCTATCATAGAAATAATCAGGTTTACCTTAAAGCAGTAACAAACCAAGGAGTTTTGGAATGGCTGTCACTGTTCAATGGATAAAGAAAATAGCGAGGAGTTGGGTGGGATTTCTTGGTTTTATTTTTTAGTACTTTGGTGTTGCAAACCACGGAAATTAAGACTCTTGAAGCTTTCCTATCATTTATAAACTCTCTTGCCTCCCTCACTCCAACACCTCTAACCACCAAAGCTCTCTTCATTCCATCCATCCACACAAACCGAGGTCTATCTCTGGTTCTGCTGCGTACGAAAACACACACAAAATTTAAATGAATGTCAAATAATAATTGCATTTGATTACAATCACAGTAATTTCGACTCACCACCACTACCATTACTACCATCACTTTTGTTTCTCGATCACAAGGTCTCGCGTTCAGTCCCACTGAGTGGTTCCTTGGACGAATGCTTTCTGCTATAGCCTCGGACCGACCAAAGCCTTGTGAGTGGATCTGGTAGACGGAAACTGAAAGAAGCCCATCGTGTATATATATATATGTGTGTGGGGAGGGTATGGGTGTGTTTCTGTGTGTGTTTATCTCCCCACCACCGCTTGAAAACCGGCGTTGGTTTGTTTACGTGGTTCGGTAAATAGATCGATAGAATAAGTACCAGGCTCTAAGGAAAAACATAAATAAATACTAGGGGTCGATTCATTCGACTAGAAATTCTTCGAGACAGTGCCCCAGCGTGGGCGCAGTCTAATGATAGAAACAACTAAAGGGGTAAAATATAAAAAGATGCGTGACAGGTTCATGGCCAAAGTAATTAGTTCTCATTGACTTTAAGTCTTCCTAATTGCGTATAATAAGTACAATATTTATCAAAAGCCGGATCACCGTATAATTAAATATTTTGTGAACTTCCACAGCTGGGTTCAAATCGTCAAACAGATCTAAGGAAGAAGAAGGTAACAGGAACTGACCTGAATGCATTCTTTCCTGAAAATTGGGTTCATGTTTTCCATCGACAGAAACTCCGGGAATTGTTTACATCTCAAAGGGAACGACTGGGAGGGCCGTCGGGTTACCTCCGACTGAGGTTAGTTATTATATTCCGTTAGTTCAAATATCACATTTTTCGCTTTGTTTTCCTTAGTAAAGGTCAGCGTACGGCTTCATCCGTTACACATCTGCTCTGGCTCTGACTTCTAAAAGCTTCATATGGGCTTTATTTTAATGACAGTAGCGAGAGATCAAAAGAGAGTTTGTTGAACACTAAAGACATGCGCGACACCCATATATTTACAATAACATATACACGCACGCGCGCACACACACACACACACACACACCACACACACACACACACACACACACACACACACACACACACACACACACACATGTATACACGCAAACATGCCTGCATATATACATACATTCATATATATATATATATACGCACACACAAACGTACGTACATACATTATATGTATGTATGTCCATCTGTGTGTGTATATATATATATATATATATATATGTATACATACACACACGCAAGCACACACACACAGATATATATATATATATATATATGTATGAAAGAGAGGTATATCTATACACTCACATATGTACTCTCACATGTGTATTGGTAAATATGTGTAAATACACAGTCACACAGACACACACACACATTCGTACTTAAACACAATGAAAACGCCTACACACACCACACACACGCACACACACACAACCATACACACATGCACACTCAGATTTGTTTCCATATATGCTCATAATCATTCACAAAGCGGAAACTGATTATACTCATACATGAATACCTACTTATACACATGGCCATACTTATATACACATTCATTTCATAAGTTACAAAGAAAAAATACACACTTTTAATCAAGAATACATACACACATACAAATACGCACATGAGATATGTTATAGCCAAATATACATTCGCAACATCTACGTTCAAAATCTAACTTGTTTCGAACAAGTAATGGCACACATACACAGATAAACACACACACACACACACACACGCACACGCGCGCGCGCGCAAAAACACATATTTGTATATATATATATATATGTATATCTATCTATCTATCTATATCTATATATATATATATATATATGTATATATATATATGTATATATATATATATGTGTGTGTGTGTGTGTATATGTGGAGGCACATGGCCTAGTGGCTAGAGCAGCGGACTCACAGTCGTGGAATCGCAGGTTCGAATCTCAGGCCTGGCGATGTGAATGTTTATGAGCAAAATACCTAAGCTCTATTCTTTCTCACTCTTTTCTCCTGCATCTTGCAGCTCACCTGCGACGAACCGGCGTCCTGTTAGGTGGGGAACCTATATACTAATGAAACCGGGAAGCTGGGAGACGGGCCCTTATGAGCATGACTCGAGAAGGAACAAACAACACACGTGGTTAGAACGTCGAGCTCACAATCATGAGGTAGTGAGTTTGATTCCCGAACCGGACTGTGTGTTGTGTTGCGAAGGCACATGGCTCAGTGGCTAGAGCGTTGATCTCACGATGTAGTGAGTTCGATTCTCGGATTGGGCTGTGCGTTGTGTTCTTGAGCAAAACACTGTATTTCACGTTACACCAGTTCACTCAGCTGAAGAAATGGGTTGCGACGTCACTGGTGCCAAACTGTATCGGCCTTTGCCTTTTCTTTGGACAACATCAGTGGCGTGGAGAGGGGAGCCTGGTATGCATATGCGATTGCTGGTCTTCCATAAACAACCTCGCTTGGAGTTGTACTTCGGAGGGGAACTGTCTAGGTGCAATTCCATGGTCATTCATGACCGAAGAGGGTCTTTACCCCCCCCACACACACGTATATATGACATACATTCATAAATACTTGCTATTCAGAACTCATACATACATACATACATACATACATACATACATACATACATACATACATACACACATTAATACACACATAACTAGATGCATGAATATATACATACATGTATGCACACCCGTATGATTACATAACCCCTCCATATATACATACATACATACATACATATATATTCTTACGAAGTGGAAGAATCATACATGCACATATACATAAGTACTGATAGAGCGTAAAAGTTATTTCTATATGTATTATCTTCTCTATGCATGTGTGTGTATGTGTGTGTGTGTGTGTGTGCGTGCGTGTGAGTTGGCGCATGCGTGCCATGAACAATATCGAGTAAGCAGTAAGGACTGAGCTTTTATTTGTACCTTGGTGCTTTTGGAACGTAATGTTTATACAAAATCTTTAGAGACATTTTGTTTTGGCTCACTTGTGTCTCATTTCGCACTTGATAACCTAATAGGTTTTGAAAACTCAGCCACTACAATGGTTGTTAGTTACAGATCAACGGCAACCTAAGTTTTTTAAGAAGTCTTTCTATCAGATACATCAGTAAGATCGAGCTATAAAAGTGTTTGCTATCGTTTATTTTCCAAGTAACAAGATTTCCGGTACTTAATTGGGAAGGTGTAAGCTAGGGTCATCTGCTGTCCAATTCTGGTCGACTTCCGCCTATTTTTAGACATGCATCTGTGCTCGTGCGCGGGCACGTGTTTCTGTCAGTCTGCCTGTTATTGTTTGTGTTGTGTGTGTATATCCATGTGCTCTACAGCGTCTTATGTATGTATGCATATTTGTATATGTATGTGTATTTGTATATGTATATGTATTCATATCAAGCTGGCTAGCTTGGAAGCGCGCCTTTTATCTATCTATCTATCTATTTATCTATCTATCTATCTATCTATCTATCTATCTATCTATCTATCTATCTATCTATCTACCTTTCTACCAATTTATCTATCTATCTACCTTTCTACCAATTTATCTATCTATCTACCTTTCTACCAATCTATCTATCTACCTTTCTACCAATCTATTTATCTATCTACCTTTCTACCAATCTATCTATCTACCTTTCTACCTATCTATCTACCTACCTATCTATCTATCTATCTATCTATCTATCTATCTATCTATCTATCTAGCTATCGTTCTGTCTGTCTGTCTGTCTGTCTGTTATAAATGTACTCCACACGAGTTAGAGTCGATGACTCTTTACTTTTTCATTTTTTACTTGTTTTAGTCATTAGACTGCAGCCATGCTGTGGCACTGACTTGAAGAATTTTTAGTCGAATGAATCGACCCTCAGTACGTTTTCTCTTCAAAGCCTGATACTTATTCTCCCGATTTCTTTGGCCGACCGAACCACAAAGTTAGGGGACGAATATGAACCAACACTCGTTGTCAAGCAGTGGTGGGGGACAATCACAGGCACAAAGACACACACACACATATATTATATTGTGTATATACATACATACATATATATATATATATATGAGAGAGAGACATACACACACACACACACACATGTATTGCGCTTCGGCATTTCGAAACTAATAACCTGATGTAGAAATTAATATATGTATGTTTGAGAACAAAGTATTTGACGAGCATAGAGCAGTAATGAGAAAATGAGATGACACAGGAAAAACAAGGGCTATGTTATGAATTATATATATTTTAACGAGTTGTATTTATTTATTACCCGATGAGATACATCTACACCGCCCGATGCGCCTGAACCAGTTGTTGAGTGTCCCACCCATGAGGGATCGATGCTGGATGTTTCGAAACAATTGTCGTGATTAATAATAAATTCTCGTATATTCTTCTTCCGTCTTTCATTTACTACATAAATACAAATATATATATATAGATATACGACGGGCTTCTTTCAGTTTACGTCTACCGAAATCCATTCACAAGATTTTGGACAGCTCGATGCTGTGCCACATAGTGGGACTGAACCCGGATCTATATAGCTTCTTACCACACAGCCACGCCTGCATAATTTTCCTTTTTCTCTTCATGCATAATGCATCTAGAACCAATTTATCCCCTTTCCGAAGAGAGTAATGGTGTGATACGAAGAGACTTGACTGTTATTTCTAGCATGTCGAATGACTGCGTAGAGATTTGACCGTTGCTAAGGCATAAAGTAAGCAAGAAGAATGAACTCCTAGCAGTTTCGTTTACGCCTGTTACCCGATCAATGCCTCTGGGATGTCATGGAACACAACAACAAAATACTATGGATTTGTTTATTAAAGAACTTCATAACTTCCTGGAGTTTTCTTTTCTACTTCATCTACTTCTAAAATACTCCTTCTTTGCTCCCTCAAGTGATTGTGTTATGTGTGTGTGATATAATATATGTATGTGTATGTATACGTGTATATACATACATATATGTATATATATTATATATATATATATATATATGTATATATATATAATATATATATGTATATATATATATGTATAATATATATTATATATATGTATATATATTATATGTATATATATATATGTATATATATATATGTATATTATATATATGTATATATATGTATAATATATATGTATATATATGTATATATATATATGTATATATATATATATATGTATATATATATATGTATATATATATGTGTATATATATATATGTATATATATGTGTATATATATATATGTATATATATGTGTATATATATATATATGTATATATATGTGTGTATATATATATATGTATATATATATGTATATATATATATATTTAAAGACACATATGTATTAGTCTCCAACTTAAAATGGAGGTTGTATTAGAACAGACTTCTGCGTAATTTACCTTGAGAAAATCCCTCAAAAGGACGCGTGGTGCGTCAAAGCACTCGTCATTATATCGTTGACAGACGAGAATAGTTTGCTATGGCTATCAGAACTGCCAGTTCACGTGATTTCATCCTGCTATGGGTTCCTCGGTGACATGTCCAGCAGTAGACATCACCAGGCCACCAGTGAACAGAAAAAATACGAAGACCCATGATCCTTACAAAAGACAAAGACAAGTGTATTTATTATTTACTGTTCATATCTTACTAAATTTTACTCTAAGTATTTTTCCAAAAATAAAGCATATCCTTGTATGTGTTCAGCAACTGTTTGGAGTTGTTATTTGGATAATTAGAGGGACAACATGGTTCTCGGAACGATCTTTTGTTTCTATACGTTCTATCATTTATTTATCACCTATTTTTTAAACACTTCTTTTTTCTGTTTTTCAGTTTTATTTTTTGGCACCAAACAACCGTGATAAACAAGGATAGATGTATTATTTTCTTTATAGAACGCATGATATCCTGAAAACTATTTGGGTTAGGGGTTAACATAAGGGCAAACCACACGCCATAGTAGAGTGCTGAAATCTATGCTAATGATGGGAGTTTGCTTGTCACTAATTGGAGTCGTTTACCATGGTGTAGGTTCCTCGTGCTTTGTCGGTGAAACTCATAACAAACCTAATTGGTGCCGATTATATTTCAAGGCCACAAGGCTAGTAACGTTTTATACCGTTATTACCTTACCCACTTCCACAACTGACACACAATTGTCTTCTTCGCAACTATACTCTCTGTCTCTCTATTTAAATCTCTTGCTCCTTCCTTCTCTCTCTCTCTCCCTTCTCCTCCTCCTCTCTGGCTCCGATGGTTCTTCTGTTTTCGAAATGTACGTATATGCACACACATGTAGTATGTATATATATATAATATATATATATATATATATATATATATATATATATATATATATATATACATTTATCTATCTATCTATCTATCTATCTATCTATGTCTGTTTAACTATGTCTCTGTAACTCTTTCTCGCTACACATACATACGTACATTTATACATATATACATACCTAATACAAACATTTGTTTTGGTATGTGTGTGTGTATGTATTTCAATAGTGTATATGAAATATATATATATATATATATATATCTATATATATATTATATATAAGGCGAGCTGGCAGAAGCATTAGTACGCCGGGTGAAATGCTTAGCGGCATTTCGTCTGTTGCTTCGTTCTGAGTTCAAATTTCGTTGAGGTCAACTTTACCTCTCATCTTTTCGGGGTCGATTAAATAAGTACCAATTACGCACTGGGGTCAATGCAATTGACTTAATCCCTTTGTTTGTCCCCTCTGTGTTTAGCACCTTGTGGGCAATAAAGAAATAAATAGCGCGTATGAAACAATGAAAAACAAATTTGATACTTTTAACTTATAAAGATAGTATTTATCTGAATATCTATCTGTTTGTCTCTTCTTCTCTCTCTCTCTCTCTCTCTTCTCTCTTCTCTCTCACTTCCTCCTCTCTCATTCTCTCTCTCTCTCTCTATCTGTCTATACACAACCACAAACACACATACGCACGCGCGCGCGCGCACACACACCACACACACACGCACACATGTCTTTTATCTTTAACTTGTTTTTGTCAGTAGACTACGGCCATATTGGGGCACGCTCATGAAGAAGTTTTAGTCAAAGGAATCGACCCCAGTTCTTTTTTTAAAGCATAGTACTTATCGTATCCGTCATTTTTGGTGAATCGGTAGCTAACGGGGAAGTGTATATATATATATATATGTATGTATATATACGACGGGTTTCTTTCAATTTCCGTCTGCCAAATCCACTCACAAGGCTTTCATCAGCCCGAGGCTATGGTAGAAGGCATTTGCCCAATGTACTACGCACTGAGACTAAAGCTGGTGTTACGCGGTTGAGAAACAAACTTATCATCAGACAACCACGCTAGATAGAGATAAAGGGAGAGAAAGGGAAGTTTGGAAACTTAAGGATAAAAGAAGATATACTAATTAACAAGTACAGCCCGGAAATAACAAATCTGAATTGCACGCGGCTGATTGGATTCAGTAGTAACAAGCAATCATCCCTTTATTCATACACACTACAGAGCAGAGATATCAATTATCAGCACCTATTTAAGCAAACACACACACACACACACACGTGTGTGTGTGTATAAATATATACATATTTTATACATAGGTATATATATATACATATATATATTTATATATATATCTTTAATTAATCAATATAAGGGTAGCAAAAAATTCAATAGAATTTTTTTTGGCCACCAGCGGTCTAGTGAGAAAGAAAAAATAGTCAACAGACTATATAATATACATTCAACAGTAATATTAAGGAATTACCTTAATAGGCCATTCAACTCACTAAAACGAGCAGCTAAACTCAGACCGCTAAATAGTAGTAATTCAGAATTCAAAGGAAAATTAAAAACATGTAACCTAATCATCTTTGTTTCGACGTACTTTTTGGTAAACCAGCCTAATTAAATTAAATTAAATTTAATCAAGTCAATTTACCACTGGCCCTTCTCATCGGCAAAGAAGCCAGGAGGAATAAATATTCCACGAGGCAACAGCATCGATGCCTTGGGAATATATACTCTAAATATTCAAAATCTACCGACATCGCGTCAACTTATCAGCAGCAAATATAAACTTCCGTTTATATATATATATATATGTGTGTGTGTGTGTATGTGTGTGTGTGTGTTGTGTGTGTGTGTGTGTGTGTGTGTGTGTGTGTTTGTGTATGTATATATATAAATTTATATAAATAAGGATAAGATCGTTAATTTAAAAATAAAATAGCGATTTTATCAAGTGGTCAGCATGGAAAAAATATCCTTCAAAGGTAATAATTATTAAAATTATAAATTAGGGTATCTACGAGATACCACCATGCTGAAAATAGCAGCCATGATCTGACTTTAAAACCACCTAAATTGTCCATATATCAACACGGAGAAAAAACAAATAGACAAGATGAAACTAGTAAAAAAATTACTGTATAATTCTAGATCCGGATTTCTGATTTTGCATTTATGAATGCTTTGCCTAGTTAGTAGAATACATACAGAAGATAAACATAAATACACACACACACACACACACACACACACACATATATATATATATATAAATACAACATACGAATACTTACATATACGAACGTATACCTACATATATATGCACGTATGCACCATGGGCAGTTCAAAATGCCCGCCGTTTTATTCCATGAGATATGGTCAAAATATATATATGTATGTATATATATATATATATGTTATATATATATGTGTGTGTGTGTATGTGATATATATATATATATATATATAATATATATATATATATATATGTGTGTGTGTGTGTGTGTGTGTATGTATGTATATGGACGCAAGCGAGGCTCTGTGGTAAAAAGCTCGCTTCTTAATCGCATGGTACCAGGTTCATTTCCATTGCGTGGCACTTTGTTCAAATCTGTTACAATAGCGTCTGGCCGACCAAATCTTGTGAGGGGATTTCGTAGAAAACTGAAAGAAGCCGGTCGTGTGTATGTGTGTGTATTTGTGTATGTTCGTGTGTGTGTGTCTGTGTGCGCACGTACGTGACTTTTGTCTACGTTTGTCTCCCACCACCTCTTGATAACCAGCGTGGGTTTGTTGACGTCCTCGTAACACTAGTGGTTCGGCAAAAACAAACCGATAGAATAAGTACCAGGCCTAAGAACAAAAGGTCCTGGGATAAATTCATAATTTTTTTTTCAATGTACTGCACCAGCATGGCTGCTGTCTAATGACTGAAACGTGCAAAAGATAAATATGTATTGGAGACCCACTTCGGTCACGAATGACCATGGAATTGTACCTAGAAAGTTACCCTCCGAGCAAGTTTGTTTATGGAAAGCCAGCGGTTACCCATGCATACCGGCCTCCTCTCTCCACGCCACCGATGCTATCCAAGGGAAAGGCAAAGGGGCCCATACAGCTTTGCACCAGTGACGTCAACTCATTTCTACAGCTGAGTGATCTGGAGCAACGTGAAATAAAGTGTCTTGCTCAAGAACACAACACGCAGTCCGGTCCGGGATTCGAACTCACAACTTCACGGTCGTAAGCCCGTAGCTCTAACCACTGAGCCATATATATATATATCACCGTAATCACCGTGACCGACCAGGCTATCAGATGTTGCTACACATCGCTGGTCACAATGCATACATATATATGCATACATATATATATACGTGCGTATATATGTATATATATATGTGTGTATATATGTATATATGTGTATATATGTATATATGTATATATGTGTATATATGTATATATGTATATATAGGACGCAGGAGTGGCTGTGTGGTAAGTAGCTTGCTAACCAACCACATGGTTCCGGGTTCAGTCCCACTGCGTGGCATCTTGGGCAAGTGTCTTCTGCTATAGCCCCGGGCAGACCAAGCCTTGTGAGTGGATTTGGTAGACGGAAACTGAAAGAAGCCTGTCGTATATATGTATATCTATGTGTGTGTGTGTGTGTGTGTGGTGGGTGTGTGTGTTTGTGTGTCTGTGTGTTTGTCCCCCTAGCATGCTTGACAACCGATGCTGGTTGTGTTTACGTCCTCGTCACTTAGCTGTTCGGCAAATGAGACCGATAGAATAAGTACTGGGCTTACAAAGAATAAGTTCCGGGGTCGATTTGCTCGACTAAGGCGGTGGTGCTCAGCATGGCCGCAGTCAAATGACTGAAACAAGTAAAACAGTAACAGTAAACAGTATGTATATATATGTATATATATATGTATAATATATGTATATATATATATTATATATATATATATATATATTATATATATAATATATATATATATATATGTACATATGTATATGTACATATATTATATATATATATATATATGTACATATGTATATGTACATATGTAGATGTACATATATGTATGTGTACATATATGTATGTGTACATATATGTTTGTGTACATATATGTATGTGTACATATATGTATGTATGTATGTATGTATATGTATGTAAATAAGTATTGGCCAAAATCGATATATTTTTCCGTGCAGTATATATAACATCGAAACTAAACAGTTAACGCACCAGTAAGTTATAATTCGAATTAACTGGTTCAAATAGCGTAATATATGCAAATCGGTCTAGCAGAATTACTTGACACTTTAGTGATAGTGTGTTTGGATAGTTAAAGAAGGAACTCAGTCATTAACAATAACCCAACACAGGATAAAAGCTAGACTGGTTGATCCATTTTTTTTTCATTCTGTTAACGGAGATGTAGTGTTTAATGATAATTTGTGTGCATATGTCTATACAATGTTCGCTAAAATCTATTGATTTATTCGATTGTAGTGTTGTACAATATTCTAGCTAAACTCTATTAACACTCTTGTAATAAGTGTGTGTGTGTGTGTGTGATTTGATGTATATATATATATATATATATATATATATATATATATGTGAATAAATGTATATATAGATAGATACATACATACATGCATATATACATATATATATATACATGTGTGTGTGTGTGTGTGTGTGTATGAGTGTGTGCGTATGTGTGTGTGTGTGTGTCACGATTTGTAAACTTTCTGAATTATTGAAATTTAGACGTTCTCCTCAATCCTTCCTTACGAAGAGCATAGGCACGAAACGTAAAAGACTTCTGCATTTTTCCCGAGCGTTAAACTAATACACGTTTGTTGTTCTCAGATCTTTCTTTTGTTTTCTATAAATTTGAACTGTGTGTGTGTGTACGTGTGTATGTTATTGGTCTTAATTGGCCGTTATTAGACTTAACTGAAACAGCCATAAGGTACTGTGTTTGATTTTTGCTGATAATAATTCTTTATTAAACGCTATAATTCCATTTTCTTATTTTTAATTTGAATATATGTATGTGTGCGTGCGTGTGTGTGTGTGTGTGTGTGTGTGTGTGTGTGTGTGTGTGTGGCGACTTTTGAAGTTTCTGACCCTATGAACTTCGTACGTTCTTCTCAATCCATTCTGTCGAACAGCGTAAGCACGAAGACTTTTGCATTTTTCCCGAGCTTTAAACTAATACGCCTGCTTGTTGTTCCTACACTTGTTCTCGTCTTTTATTTTCTGTTAATTTGAACTATATATATGCTCCAGCATGGTCGCAGTCAAATTTAAAGTATATATATATATATGTATGTATGTATGTGCTTGAAAAAATTTCTTTAATTAAATATTAATTATATAAAAAAAAATCTTGAAAGAGAACAGAATACCACAAACCTTGTGGAAGGAAGTCTCCTTATTGTGAGTAAGCGCTTTCGCTATTTACAGCCTTTCAGACACACATGTTATTGGGTCGTCTGTATAGAGAAAGTTGCTTTTGATAGCGACGTTGATTATTTCTGGTTTAGTTTCGGATTTAGAATTCCTATGGAGTATTGTTTTTTTCTCTTCCGTAGTCACCTTTGTTCATTTTGAAAATAAGGAATTATTTCGAATTTTCCATTTTCACAAGTGTGGCCGCAATTGAAAAGTTCAGTCGTTCAGATCGATCCCAGTACTTATTAATAAGTTTGTAATTCATTCTAGCCATCCCTGTTTGTCGAAACGCTAGAGACCGGATTGTAAACAAATGAAACGAGCACAAACACAGTGATGCATAGATACACTCATTCACGCACATACACACACATGAAGCTATGTGTGTGTGTGTGTGTGTGTGTGTGTGTGTGTGTGTGTGTATGTATGTATGTATGTATGTATGTATGTGTGTGTGTGAATGTATAATATATGTCCTGCAACAACTTCCCTGGCGCAAATAATCCGGAACCTCTTGTAATCCACACCAATTTACGAACAGGAACTTCAAATTTCAGCAGCTGCCAGACTGGTTTACCAGGCGGCCCTGATTCGCAGTACATTGTACAGTATAATATTAACTCGTATCAATTATACTAATTCACAGGTACCTGAATTTCATTTAATTTAAGGAAATTTAATATTTGTTTAATTTGAGGTGGCCACCCTAGGTTCGGAAAAATCAGTAATTTGAAATGGTTTTGAAACCAAAGGTTCAGAAAAATCGATGTTGCAATTATATATTTATGTGTGTGTGTGTTTGTGTGTGTGTGTGTGTGTGCGTGCGCGCGAGCGCGTCCGTTTGTCTGTCTGTACTTGGCCCAACACACTACCTTGTAATTTCAAATTGAGTACTTTAATGTATTTTTTCATGTACAACCACACATACAAATATATATATATATATATATATTATATATATATATATAAATTATATAAATATATACACATACATATGTATACATATATACATATATGCACATATATATCTGTATCTATATCTTCCTATCTAATACACACATACATACACACACACACACACACACACACACACCACATATATATATATATATATATATATATATATATAAGAATAATGCTTCTGTAGTTAATGTGTATATGCGTATGTAGTAATTTGTATTCACATACAAATTTCATTTTTTCTATAGATTAACACAATGTATGTATGCATGTTTTACCGTGTGTGTGTGTGTGTGTTAGAGAGAGAGAGAGACAGACAGACAGACATACAGCGACAGAGAGAGAGAAACAAACAAACAAACAAGCAGAAATCAAAACGAGATAATGTGAGCATAGCGGAGAAATAATTGAAGTATAAATATTACTATATTTAATAAGTTTTAATCTAAACACGCCGACATGATGCGCTTCATTGGAATTTATAAATGAACAAAAGAAAGAAAATCTCTTAACTGCCTCCACACCTTGCTCGATCGATGGCGAGCTGGAAAAAATAGCGTTTCTTTCAGCCAACGATAACCTGGTTATTTCATTGCCAAACTTGCCTCATTTATTAATGTGTTATCGTTATTCTCAGGCATTTACGCATACGAAAGCGAATGATTTCAAATATTATTTACCGTTTAAATTTATACTTCATAAGCCGCTTAGGAAAATGAGTTCAATCACCGAAAGTACTTTCCGTTCCTATGAGAGAACAAGGAACGCCGAACTAGATGCTCCACGACGCTAATACCTCGGGATTAGGCGACGCTTTGGTAAAATCTCAAGGTATGGATCGAATGAGAGCAATCTTGCAGAATGTCGTATACGGGACCTGGTTTCGATTTCCGGTGAGAGATACTGTATGGCTTATGTTTCTGTTTTGAGTTAAGCAGGTAGAGAAGACATGTCATTGATGAGGCAGTAAATGGCACAAAAGGACTTTGACAAACTTAACTAATTGAATGATAGATAGATAGATAGATAGATTGATTGATTGAATTATTGATTGACCGAACGATTAATCAGACAGTCGATTAGTTTGTTGGCTAAATAGTTAACCAATTGGAAAATAAATAATAAAGTGAAACACAACCAGTACATGTATTTATTATTGGCATAATGACCCTTCCAAGATACAATAAGATATGCTTCAACACACGAGTTCACATCAAGTATCTTGAGCACCAAATACAAAAGACGAAATATTTATTAAAATTGCTCTACGCAACGTGTAAACAAGTTTGAATAACATCATATCCTCTATGTTATGTAAGTCTTGCGGGGTTTTTTCATTACGTATTTAATACATAACCTAAGATCTGAGTTTTATGTTATAGAGACCACTGGGCTAAAATTTGAAATCATCATTTTCCTTCTTCTTCTTTTCCTTCTTCTTCTTTTTCTTCTTCTTCTTCTTCTTCTTCTTCTTCTTATTATTATTATTATATTATTATTATTATTATTATATTATTATTATTATTATTATTAAGGCGGTGAGCTGGCAAAATCGTTAGCAGGTTGGATGAAATGCTTAGCGGCATTTCGCCCGTCGCTACGTTCTGTGTTCAAATTCTACCGTGGTCGACTTTGCCTTTCATCTTTTCAGGGTCGATAAATTAAGTACCAGTTACGCACTGGGGTTGATGTAATCGAATTAGCCCCACCCCCACAAATTTCAGGCCTTGCACCTATAGTATAAAAGGATTATTATTATTATTATTATTATTATCATCATCACTGAGTGAGCGAGCAGTGCATGCCATCAAAGTGACACGGGTAAAATATACGATGCCCATCATGACTACCCGTCTGATAAGGGTACACCAAGCACATGCATCACAACTATATGTGCGCAACATGGTGATCCCATATCAAGATAAACAGCACATGACCTTGCAGGTGGGGCCCAGTTAGAATTTTCTTCTGGTCGAGTAGCCCATCCCGCTCAAAAGGTTCCTGAATAAGGATTGTTTAAGGATTTTGGACAAAACACCCATGTTTCCAAATGTGAATTGTCCAAACCTCTAAGAATTCCTTTCAACACACAGCTGTAATGCTCACCCCACTACTTCTGCTGGTGATCGGATATGCATATATCGTCAGCCACTAAGGGAGATACTCAACTGGTTAAGGTCAAACCACTGACAAGCAAATCTGTGGTATTGAGTAGAATATTTGCTGTAGCCCATCTTTTATACCAAGACAAAACAATGTACATGATAACACTTCCAATCAGTTAAGATCAGAAGCCATGAGAGCCACTGCCTGGTACCGCACCAGAGCAGTTATCATCATTATTATTATTATTATTATTATTATTATTATTATTATTATATTATTATTATTATTATTATTAAGGCGGTGAGCTGGCAAAATCATTAGCACACCGGACAAAATGTTAAGGGGTATTTCGTCCGTCTATACGTTCTGAGTTCAAATTCCACCGAGGTCGACTTCGCTTTTCATCTTTTCGTGGTCGATAAATTAGTTCCAGTTTCGTAATGGGGTCGATGTAGTCGACTTGTCCCCCTCCCCCAAAATGTCAGGCCTTGTGCCTATAGTAGAAAGGATTATTATTATTATTAGTAGTAGTAGTAGTAGTAGTAGTAATAGTAGTAGTAGTAGTAGTAGTAGTAGTAGCAGAAGTATTAACGAAGGCGGCGAGCCTGCGGAATTGTTCGCATGCCGGTTAAAATGTTTACCGGCTTTTCGCCCCCCCCCCCTTTACGTTCTGAATCCGAATGCCACCGAGTTCGACTTTTCCTTTCATCATTTTGGGGTCGATAAAATAAAAGTACCACTTGAGCCCTGGGGTCGATGTAAGTGACTTAACCCTTTCCCAGAACTTACTGGCCTTGTGCCAAAATTTGAAGCTGCCAGAATCATCATCACCATCGTTAGTTGAGTAATTCTAGTTCTGGTTTCATGGACTCGCTGCCAAATAAACGAACTCATCTCGATATAGTGTGTGGTTTAGGAAACCATTATTTTTAGATCGTCGACATCCATAAAAAATTATATGCATTTCGTTGTCAAATACAATTTATTTTAGAGTTCTATTTTTCTTTTAAACGTGGTCGTACGCAATTTCAATGTACTTTTCTGTGAAGCATCGAAAAAACGGAAAAAAAGAGGACTAAATAACGTGCAATATTTCCTGAAATTGTCGCAGTGTTTGAGAATTAAAAAAAAAATTTAATTAATGGTAATTATGATCATATCTGACACATGTTTTCCTCTGTATTAAAGTAAAATGCATCTAAAATAGTTGTAAAACTGTTTCTAAATTTCAATTTCCGATATGTCAGTCATCATGGAACTAACTTCCGGTAACAATTTCTGCAGATAAACATCATAAGTAAAACAAGCTGAATGCAAGTTTCTTTCTTTCTTTCTTTCTTTCTTTTCTCCTTACTGTTGTAGACGAAATGTTATAAAGTGATATGATCAAATTTTTCAGTTACACGTGTTTAAAGTACAAAGCGATTATTCTATTTTGACGAAACATTCTGATGGTGACTGCGAGAGGAAAATACTATTGTGACAGAATTTTGTTTTAGAAGTGTCACATTAAAAAAACTATATTACATTAAACAACCAAGAATTAAATAAACTATGGTAGCTTATAGTTCAAATAACGTAGCTTATCTAATAATTTCTTTTCAGTGGACTTCTGCCTTGATAAATCTAATAGCAATTCTATCATATTTGATCGTTAACTTACCATAAATAGCTCTTATACGACAGAAGAAATACATGCAACGGTCTGTATTCGCTTTAATATGTTGCTTTACAAAGGCGGCGAGCTGGCAGAAACGTTAGCAGCGCCGGGCGAGATGCTTAGCGGTATTTCGTTTGCCACTACCTTCTGAGTTCAAATTCCGCCGAGGTCGACTTTACCTTTCATCCTTTCGGGGTCGATTAAATAAGTACCAGTTACGCACTGGGGTCGATATAATCGACGTAATTCGTTTGTCTGTCCTTGTTTGTCCTCTCTGTGTTTAGCCCCTTGTGGGTAGTAAAGAAATAGAAATGGGTATTTCGCCTGCCGTTACGTTCTGAGTTCAAATTCCTCCAAGGTCGACTTTGCCTTTTATCCTTTCGGGGTCAATAAATAAAGTACCAGTTGCGTACTGGGGTCAATCTAATCGACTAGCCCTCTCCCCCAAAATTTCGGGCCTTGCACCTAGAGTAGAAAAGAATATGTTGCTTTACAACGAAGGCAAAAAGCTGGCAGAATCGCTAGCGTGCCAGACAAAATACTTTGCGGCACTTTGTTCGTTGTCTTTACATTCTGAGTTCAAATTCCGCCGAGATCGACTTTGTCTTTCATACTTACCCCTTCCCTTGAGTTTGCTGGCCTTGTGCCAAAGTTTGAAATCACTACTATTAGGCGTCGAACTGACAAAATCGTTAGCACGCTGGCTAAAAATGCTTAGCGGCATTTTGTCCGTTTTTACGTTCTGAGTTCAAATTTCACCGAGGTCAACTTTGCCTGTCATCGTTTCGAGGTCGATAAAATGAGTACCAGTTGCATATTGGGGTCGATGCAATCGACTTACCACCTCCTCCGAACTAGCTGGCCTTGTGCCAAAATTTGAAACCAACATAAGGTGTGTAATGGTTGGCACGATTGCTTGGATTACAACATAGGCGTGGTTCAATTCCTGCTGGTGGCGGTGTTCATATTTTTTTCATCCTAGTTCGTATTCGTAAATGATCGAATTTAATGTTTATTTATAATCGAAAATCTCAACATGTATTTACTTCTTCCCCCACCCATTCATAAATATATATATATACAGATATATATATATAGAGAGAGAGAGAAAGGGGGGGGGAGAAAGATGTATAAGCTAAGAAAGTACTTGTAGATAATTATGGTTTAGATGATTGAAGATATTTCCAATTTTGAAGTTATTGGCGGCAACAAAACTGCTGGGAACAGCAGAAACAGCCTTAAACAATAATTATTATAGATCAATCATTATCATATGCAATAGTGTTGAATTTATTAAAGAGAAAAAATGTAAATCTTTGTTTTGTAATTTACAAATTAGATTACTCACAACAAAATAGCTGAACAACTTGGCAGATGGCCAACTCTATCTCTCGTTCCTGCACTAAACTGGTCTAAAAGATCACTAGTACCAAAAGAAGTAGGATTCTTTTTAACGTATTTAGGACTGTGAGTTCATGTTATGGGCAGTTTTATAGTCTTATTTGAAGCCTGTATCTAAAAAGGCAACGGTTTTAAAGAACTGTTATACCAGTTCTTTTTGGTTTAGTCCAGTGATCCCGCCAGTATTGATAGATCATACACATGAAGGTGTTGCAGTTCTAAATCTCCTGACCTTTATTTTCAACTACTTTATATCCAGGACTACATTATCCAGTGTGTTCTTCCATTTTGAGATTTTAAGGTATTATATAAGTGAAATATGGCGGTCACTTTTTAGCAATTCAGGATACCACATAGGGGCTTTTTCATTAGCTTGTAGTTGTCTACGTAGCTAAATAGTTGAATGATCTCCCTTGCAAGAAAGATTATAGAGTAACCTCCCTTTTCTAAGTTTCTCGAAGCATCTGTGTTATGAGACGTGATTCTTAATTATTCCAGAAACTTAGCTTTTCTCTCGGAAGTTTCTAGAATGTCTAGCGTTCAATTAATAAAAACAGCTTGCTAACTCTGCTCTTCGCTTCTTAATCGATTAGACTTAGAGCCATTCACGTCATTGATATGCTCGTCTATTTCTCTACGCCACATGACTAAAAATCACCACTTAGCTGTTATTTCTACATTTTCCATCTCTGAACTTCCTTGCATAGATTACTTCATTCAACTACATTCAACATTTTGATTCTATGTATCATCATGGAAAATTAAATAAAAAATATTTTTATGCAGTAAATATATGGGTCTTGAACTTATTCTTTATCTCTTTATGAACTCTTGTAATAATATACACACATCCACATCAACACCTTGTACTGACTATATATTCCCACTACAAGCTCATAGAATTACAATAGATTACAGAGAATGGATTCAACACGTGGCATATGTGCTTGTACAAAAACTCAGCTTAGGGACTTAGGCCTGGAATTTTGGAGGAGGGGTCTAGCTGATTACATCGACCCCTGTACTTTTATTTTATCGACCCAAAAGCAATGAATGGCAAGTCGATCCCGGCGGAATTTAAACTCAGGATGCAAAGACGAACGAAATGTCACTTGGCATTTTGCCTGGCATATTAAAGCTTTTGTTAGCACATAATAATAATAATAATAATAATAATCCTTCCTACTATAGGCACGAGGCCTGAAATTTAGGGTAGAAGGCCAGTCAATTAGATCGACCCCAGTGCGCAACTAGTACTTAATTTATCGACCCCGAAAGGATGAAAGGCAAAGTCGACCTCTGCGGAATTTGAACTCAGAACGTAAAGACGGACGAAATATCACTAAGCATTTTGCTTGGCGTGTTAAAGACTCTGCTAGCTCATCATCTAATAATAATAATAATAAGAAGAAGAAGAAGAAGAAATGCCCTGATGCAGTACCAGACAGTGGCTCTCATGCTGCTGATCTTAACTGGTTGGAAGTGTTATCATGTACATTGTCTTGTCTTGGTATAAAAGATGGGCTACAGCAAATATTCTGCTCAATACCGCAGATTTTGCTTGTCAGTGGTTTGACCATAACCAGTTGAGCATGTCCCTTAGTGGCTGACGATATCTGCATCTCTGATCACCAGCAGAAGTAGTGGGGGAGCATCATAGCCATGTGTTGAGAAGGATTCTTTGGGGTTTGAATAAATCACCTCTGGAAACATGGGTGTTTCGTTCAACATCCTTAAACAACCCTTATTCAGGGACCTTTTGAGCGGGATGGGCTACTCGACCAGAAGAAAATTCTAACTGGACCCCACCTGCAAGGTCATCAGCTGTTTATCTTGATATGAGATCACCATGTCGCTCATATATGGTTGTGATGCATGTGCCTGTTGTACCCTTATTAGACGGGTAGTCATGATGGGTATACTGGGTTTCGCATATTTTACCCCAGTATCACTTTGATGGTATGCACTGCTCTCTCACTCAATAATAATAATAATAATATAATAATAATAATAATAATAATAATAATGACAATGATGATGATGATGATAATCATTACAATTGAATGGTAATATGCATAATCTCTAGTTCAAATCTAAGCGGTTGTCCATAAACGTAAACTTACGCGATCATTGTTAAACGAAAGAACATTTTGATTAATGCGTGTCGCTTTAAAAGAGACATATTTCCAAAAGAGGCGTGAAGATATTTGCTAAAATGTTTGTAATTCAAATTAAAATATAATTGGATCTTCTAATGCCACCAGAGTTGTTCTTGCTGCTACATTGTTTTGGTTACAAAAGTCTAATGTGTTGACTTTAAGACCACACTTATGGTTCCAATTCTAACATGTTTGTCTTGGTGTTTGGCAAAGTTTACATAACAACATAGTGATCTCTTACTCAAAACTTAAATCTTTACAGTATCCTATTAAAACAATTTATCTCCCACATATAATTGCTTACCGTTATATTACTTCACTATGTGTTTTCTCTTTAGTTTTTCTTCTTTTTTTTTGTTTTGTTATTCATTTTACTTTTTGTTATCTTCGCCATTTTTTTCTGCTTGTGTGTCTGTCCTTTTCCCCTTCATTTCAATTTTTCGCTGAAAGCAAAATATCAAACTGACTGGGAAATTCGGATAAGTACACAATCCGTTACAATGTGTTAACTGTGACTAAGCTTTGCGAGAAATCCTCTTGGGGACAATACGAGTTATGTTCTGTTTGATAGCTATAGCCGTCACTTAGATGTTAAGATTTCCAAGAACAGATGAGAACGTTTGGAATCCCTGCGAATTTCTTGTGTAACAACAACAACCAAAGGAGTCGCAGCAGTGGAAACGAGAAATACTTATAATTTTGGTACAAAGCTAGTAATTTTAAGTAAGAGGGGAAGTCAATTAATTCTATCAGTGTTCAACTGGAACTTTATTTTATCGACCCTAGAGAATAAGATGCAAATTCAATCTCAGCGATATATGAATCCAGAATTTAAAGAACCGGAAGAAATATCATTAAGTATTTTGTCCGACTCGCTAACGATTCTGCCAACTCACCACCTTAGTTATATTAATAATGGTCCTTTCTACTATTAGCACCGGGTTTGGAATTTGGAATGGGGGGATAGTGGATTACATCGTCCCCAGTGTCCGACTGGTACTTATTATATCGACTCCGAAAGGAGGAAATGTAAAGTCGATCTCGGCGAAATTTGAACTCAGCACTTAAAGTTATGTCCGACGCTCTCACGATTCTACCAGCTCGCCAATTTATTTATAACAGTAATAATATCAACTATTATAGCAACAGGACTACGTTAACAACAACAACAACAACATTAATAAAAACAACAATTAATGTAAACTGTTGTAACAACGATATCCATTTAAAGGCGTAATTCGTACTTCCGTTTATTAGTCCGCCATAATGATTACTGAATCAATAGACCCTTTTAATTAGGAATTCTTGCAAATCATATAGTTTGGTGATTTGCAACAGTGAGAATTGTTGCATTTTGAAAGAATCAAACTCTCTCAATGAAACGAAACAAGAAAAAAAATGTAGGAAAATTGACCAAAAGAATAATGGAAACTATAAGAATACATTTAAAAATAGCAGCTCTGATTGGTTATTGATGTCTATCCAAGATATCACACACTTAAATGCTTCAGAGTCTAAAATCGTATCTCGGATTAAAATATGTTAGCTGTTGTTAAGGAAGTGAAATAGCTACTAAATTTAGATGCTTCCAACAAACGAAGAATTGTCCATATGATAGCTTGGAGATTGCACATTGTTGGGTAAACCTACGAAATCACATTAGTTCATTTGTTTAATAAGTTTTTAACGGCTTCGTTGGACTTCTCTGTGTCCAGACGCTGAAAAGACAAAACAGAAAAAAAAACGCCTTTGGTATTATGATTTTCGAAATCGTTATCATAATCCCCACCACCACAATCATCATCATCATCATCATCGTCGTCGTCGTTGTCGCTCATATCATCACCACCATCAATATAATCATTTTATATGATTTATCTCAATACTCGTTATTATATGCTCTTACTATGCATACGCACACTAAAATCCTTGTTTGTATGTGTGTACATAAATATTCGTTACGTGCAGCAGAAGCAGTATTAGACTAAATCAGCAATCTATGTATCAAACTTAATGCAAATGTACCACGAATGTATAATATATATATATATATATACTTATATATATATATATATATATATACACGTGTACATATATAATATATATATATATATATATACATCTGAGTACGGACACACACACACACACATATATATATATATATACAACAGACATGTGTGTGTCTATGTGTGCATGTGTTTATGTATGTATACATGTGCGTGTGTGTATGCGTGTGCGTGTGTGTGTGAGTGTAAGTGGTGTATCGTTGTGTCTGTGGTTGTCCCTTACCACCGATTGACAAATGGTGTTGGCGTGTTTGCGTCCCTGTAACGTAGCGGTTCAGTAAATGTAGTGTATGTGAGATTACCAGCAAAATATAAAGTTCTGTGATCGAGTCGCTCGACTAAAATTCTTCAACGCAGTGCCCCAGTCTGGCTGCAGTCTTATGAGTGAAACAAAAAAAAATAGAAGATATAGAGAAAGATGACCATTGGCTCGTGGGCACCTTCGTAGCAAAAATATGCCAATAAGTTGCCAGCCCTGACATTATTTTCACGATTTGTTATCTGGTAAAGTCTCCAAGGACATGCAGCTTCCCGTGACCTCGCAAAACCATCGAACAATTCCGGAGTTGTTCCCTGTAGTAAGTGCCGAGAGGAAAACCTTACGATTGATCGTTCCCTCCTAATATATTTCAAGCCTTATGCCTACTGTTGTTGTTGTTGCATAGCTCTAACAAAATGTTAATGGTTTCGATAATTCTAAAAAGAAACACCACTTGATTTGATCTAAACAGATATTTTCTAAACATATATTTTCCCACCACTTTTTTGGCGGGTTTCTTTCAGTAGGGGCGGCTTCCCAACTTTGCTCTCCCACTTAGACTTTCTTTCTTTTTTCTTTTTTTTTACTTCTAACCCTTTTCCCTACTTTATACCAGTTTGGTCCAAAGAAAAATGGGAAAAAAACGGCGATGAGGAAAGAAACAAAACAAAAAAAGGAATAATAATAATAATAATAATAATAATAATAATAAAAAAGAAAAAAAAACAACAAAATTCTTTCGTAAAGCAGTGTTATTATTGTTTGTTCTGAGATTACAGACTCAAGATTCGTTACTGGCTAGCCACCATGTTTGGGACAAAGAATTCAGTAATTGTTTGGTAACGAGTTTCCCATAATGTGAGGCAGGTCTTGTGTGGCATTATTGAGATGTTAACATCGATAGACAAGCGGCCTAACAATCAGACATTTTAAGCGGTAATAGCATTGAGCCGATAGAGCTTCTACGTACGTATGTATGTATGTATGTATGTATGTATGTATGCACGTGTGTGTGTCTGTATGTATTCATTCAGGAAACTTGTTGCTATCTTTTGTTGTTGTTGTTGTTACTTTACTGACGTCATATTTGAAACCGTCTGTTTTCCGAGAGAAGAAACGTAACGCAACGTCGAAACAATGTTTGTATAGATTACAGAATTGGTTACAAGGAAATGCACAATATATAAATGAATTTGAAAAGAAAAAAAAGAAGCAACAAACAAACAAAGAAACCAATGAACAAACTAACAAAACAAACAAGCAAACAAGACAACACAACAAACGAAATAAATAAAATTTAAAATAGAAAAAAAAGCCCGTAATGCTTGTGTATTTCCTTGTTGGCGCCAGGTAGTTGTGACACGAGAAAAAAACGGAGCGAAAATTATATGTCGACACTCGACTCGATGGAATGGCTAGACATAAATAGTGGCTATTGTTTCAAGTTGTAGATATAGAGATAGTTTACTTGTTAGTAAAAAGATTTATCTTTTCTTTTCAACCCGAGAATGTCTTGTCAATTATTTTCTATCTTTTTTCCCTTCGTTTTACTAAAAAGCATGGCGTTTTTAAGAAGCCTTTCGTTCTTTATGTTGAACAGATTGCTGTCTTTAAGAAAATATATTAATAGCGCTGTCTAGAGGGAGGGAGAGAAAGAAAGATAGAGAAATTAAGGGAAATGTGCGTGTGTGTGTGTGTGTGTATGTGTGTGTGTGTGTTAGTACGCATATAGTCATACTCATACACATGTATGAATACATTAATATACACATACATAAATATATGTATTTATATACATACACACATTGATGCATATATATATATATATATATATATATATATCCATGCATACATATATATATATATATATATATATATATCCATGCATACATGTATTTATATATATATATATATACACATGTTTATATGTACGTACATACAAATATACACAAACACTTATACATAATGCATGTATATATATATATATAGATACATACATGCGTACATACATACATGAGCATATGTGTGCGCACACATGTGGACAGACTGACGATATGCTGTGAGCAGATAGAAGATGGACAGATTCACAGACAGACAGGCAGACAGAGATATACCCGCAGTATGTTGGTCGATGGTAAGAACAAACAACCGACAGACGAACAGAAAGTCAGACAGAGAGAAAAAGCAAGCGAGTGGGAGCGACATCAACTTGCAAAGTGTCATATGGAATTTTGAGCCTGATTTGAACTTTTTAAATTTCTTTAATACGAAAGTGGTCAACTGGAATCGATAAAGCCATCCTGTGATATCAGCTTTAATACAAGACAGTACAAAGACTGCACATACGTAGCTGCAGGATTTATCAAAGTTCTTGTGCGTGGTTCATTTTTGTATTTTATGTTGCGTTGTTTTCTCATGATTTTTTCGTTTGTCTTTTCTGCCGCTACAACTTGATATCAAAACATTTAGAAGCTTCTGGAAGATTCAACTATACTAGTTTACTTGTGGTTATAGCTAAGGCTGTGCACAATGTTTTAAAGATTACACACACACACACACACAAACACACACACACACGCATATCATATATAAAATATATGTATGTATCATATATATGTATATGAACTATCTGCAATGTCCAGAATACCTCAAAACTACAGATAATTCTTAGCATTAGTTTTATGGAATTAAGCGAGTGAAATACATTTATCAATTCAACAGGCTGGCTGGCTGTTTGTTTAATGTGGGCAAAATTCTCAAAGCTGCTACCCATATTACAGATAGCCACTTATTGCAGACACATAAAATGGTGTAATGTGCACAAATAAACATTCGACGAATCTCTGCCAAAGGATTTAAACTATGCCAGTTGTGGAACAATTTATCCAGTCAGCATATTTCGTCCTTTTAAAGGATATCTTTCACATGTTGTTCTTTTGCTGCTCTTCTTTTGGTAACTGATGAGAACTAAATATCGGAGTTGGCGTAAAAACAGATGCATCATGGATGAGTCAATGAACTCATTTAAACACACTCACAAGGTTATACCTGCTTCTACTCTATTTTGTAATAAAGATATATATACATATAGGTACAAACACACACACACAAACATATGTATGTATGTATGTATGTATGTATGTATGTATGTATGTATGTATGTATGTATGTATGTATATATATATACATACATATATAGGTGTGGCTATGCGGTAAGAAGCTTGCTTCCTAACCACATGGTCCCGGGTTCATTTCCACTGCGCGGCACCTTAGGCAAGTGTCTTCTCATGTAGCCTCGGACCGAGCAAAGCCTTAAGAGTGGATTTGGTAGACAGAAACTAAAGGAAGCCCGTCGTAAATATATATATATATATATATATGTATGTATGTACACATACATACACACACACACACATATATATATACATACATATACATACATATATATATATATATATATATGAATTTGTGTCTGTGTTTGTACCCACCATCGCCTGAAAACGATGGTGGTGTGTTTATGTCCCCGTATCTTAGCGGTTCCGCAAGAGAGACCGATAGAATAAGTACTAGGCTTACAAAGAATTAGGTCCTGGGATCGATTTGTTTGGCTAAAGGCGGTGCTTCAGTATGGCCACACTCAAATGACTGAAAGAAGTAAAACAATAAAAGAAAAAGGATACACACACACACACACACACACACACACACACACACACACACACACACACACACACACACACACACACACACACACATATATATATATATATATATTTAATTCAAATTACGCTGAAAGTCAACAAACATTGTTTGATTTAGAAGCGTTGAGATGTATTGAAGGATGCAGATAAGGAAATAGTTTGATTCTCAAACGCAGGATAATGCTAATGATATAGTACGCTTACGCGTCAAGTGCTTTACCAATAAGCTAAACTGCCTGAACGACAAATTCTCCTGCAAATATAGGATATATAAATCTAGCTTTATAAGACGCCGTCGTACGTTATATATATATGTTGAAACCCCCTTCGGTCATGGCTGACTGTGGGATTGCACCTAGACAGTTGCCCTCCCAGGCACAAGTCCGGGCAAGGTTGTTTATAGAAGATCAGTAGTCGCCCATGCATACCGGCCTCCCCTCTCCACGCCACCAGTGTTATCCAAGGGAAAAGCAACAGCAGATACAGCTTGGCACCTGTGACGTCGCAACTCATTTCTACAGCTGAGTGAACTGGAGCAACGTGAAATAAAGTGTCTTGCTCAAGAACACAACACGCAGCCCGGTCCGAACTCACAACCTCACGATCGTTAGCTCGACGCTCTAACCACTGAGCTATGCGCCTTCACACACACATACACACACAGACACACACACACACACACACACACACACACACACACACACACACACACATATATATATATCTGAAAGATAAGGAGTGGAACAGGTAAAGCATGAACTACAATTGTTTCATAACAAGATGAAAACTGTTACATAAGTTGTAAATGTTATATATAGCTCCACTCCTTATCTTCTGGATTTTGATTTGCATTGTTAGCCACTGTAGTTGTATATATGGATATCTATACATATATACATACACATAGAGACCCCAAACATATGTTTATATGAGCGAAGTAATAGTGAATGTAACAATGTGAATGCGATTATTTTTAATGGATGATGACAATGAATCTACGACAACGGTGCTGATTTAGAGTATCAAATGGTAAAAGCACAGAGATTTTTGCTCCATAGACATTTCAGTGAAATAATTAGATCTTTAGAAACTTCACGAAAACTGGATGTGATTATTTCCCCATTACTTTTTATTTATTTTTGTATTTTTGCAAAAAGAAAAGGGTGACACAATGTAAAAGAAACAGAAATAATGAGATTGTATGTGTTACATATCCTAAATTTTTAATGGTTAAATACGCTGTCATTAGCTTTGGTATGTTAACAATGGCGTCTACAATACGATGCTTCAATACATTCATAGTGAATTGTCCAATACGCATTCATTGACCTCTCTTTTTTCTTTTTTGCTTTCTTTCAGGAATGCTAACCATTGGATAGAGCTGAAGTGCATCATTACATTCTCAGTGAACCGAATCTATGACCCGGTTTCGATTCCCAATCAGGACCACTTCACATCTTTCTTACGTCACTAGCGTGTTTAGGTAAGACATACAAGACATATATTTCGTTTCCTGACCATCATTCATTTCTAACCACCACACCGCCATTCATGAAAACTTTTCATATTTCAAGGCTTTCGACAAAATATACCATACTAAATTTTGGTAGGATGAAATTAATCATGTGTTTTTTTGTTTGTTGTTTTTGTTTTTTTGTGTTTTATTTTAATTGTCTTTTCAACACCAACCTTCACCAATTTTATTAACTTACCGCTTTGTTTCCTTTACGTGATTGGTATATTTTGCATATTACTTTTACAGATTTCTGTATTTCTCTCTTAATATAGCTAGTGTCCTAAGGCGGCGAGCTGATAGAAACGTTAGCACGCCGGGTGAAATGCTTAGCGGCATTTCGTCTGTCTTTACGTTCTGAGTTCAAATTCCGCCGAGGTCGACTTTGCCTTTCATCTTTTCGGGTTCGATTAAATAAGTACCAGTTACGCACTGGGGTCGATATAATCGACTTAATCCTTTTGCCGACCCCAGTACGCAGCTGGTACTTAATTTATCGACCCCAAACGGATGAAAGGCAAAGTCGACCTCAGCGGAATTTGAACTCAGAACGTAAAGACAGACGAAATATCGCTAAGTATTTCGCCTGGCGTGGTAACGTTTCTTATTTCTTTATTGCCCACAAGGAGCTAAACATAGAGGGGACAAACAAAGACAGACAAAGGAATTAAGTCGATTAGATCGACCCCAGTGCGTAACTGGTACTTAATTTATCGACCCTGAAAGGATGAAATGCAAAGTCGACCTGGGCGGAATTTGAACTCAGGACGTAAAGACAGACGAAATATCGCCCGGCTTGCTAACGCTTCTGCCAGCTTGCCGCCTTATATGCCGAATAAAATCATAATTAACTGATCCTCGTGTATTTTTTTTCACCCCAAATCAGGAACTTTTCAGCACCCCTCGTAGTCTACGTGTTTTACAAACGGTGTGAGCATGCCTTCGCTGTACATTACACATCACAAGGAAATATAACATATTGCAGCGAGGCAATGTGGGAGGGGCTGGTGGTTGCTCGATCTACTAGAAATAACAGTCAAGTACTCTGCAAAAATAATCATTTTATCGTCTTTGTTAAATAGGTAAGCATTGGATAATGAAGTCCAGAGTAAACTGTGACTATCAGCAATAACTATTGAAACATTATTAATTTGCAAATACATTGAAATTAACAATGTTTTAATTATAATTAATCAATGCATTTAATTTCAAGAGGCATTCTACCTACCGCAGTCATAACTTCTTTCAGCCAGAGCCATCTAGATACCTTCTTGGCAGCCTCCACACACGCACGCACACACACACATACACACACACACACATGCATGCACACATTCACAGACGCACGCACATGCACACACGTACGCACCCACGCACACGCACACATGCACAGACGCACACAGGTACACATATACGCACGTACACATACACACACAGAGTACGCACACACACACACTCACACGCATGCGCACGCACACGCGCGCACACATACACACACGCACACACGCACACGTACACACAAACATATACGCACGTATACAGGTACACATATACGCACACACATTCGCACACGCACACACGCATACATACGCACACGCATGTACACACACGCGCGTGCGTGCACACACACATCTACACATACGTACACACACATACACAGACACGCACACACACATACATACACTCACGTACACACACGCACACACTCATATAAATTGCATTGGGTGTTTTCTTTCCAATGAAATGGCACACCGATTGCATTAAACAGGTATAGATTTGATTGAATTGTGGAGGCGCAATGGCCCAGTGGTTAGGGCAGCGGACTCGCGCTCGGAGGATCGCGGTTTCGATTCCCAGACCGGGCGTTATGTGTTTTGTTGAGCGAAAACACCCAAAAGCTCCACGAGGCTCCGGTACGGGGTGGTGGCGACCCATGTTGTACTCTTTCGCCAAAACATTCTCTCACTCTATCTTCTTGTTTCTTGAGTAACGCTGCGATGGACTGGCGTCCCATCCAGCTGGGAGGAAACACATACGCCACAGAAACCGGGAAACCGGGCTCATGAAAAGGGTGAGAAGAAGAGAAGATCTGATTAAATCTTAATGAAATAGATGATGTCACAATACTATACGACTTTTCTTTCGCTGTTACTGGAGCATTCGCTTCTAAATTGAAACCCTGCACCGTACAAGTTTATTTTTCATCGTCTCCCTTTTCTTTTATACTCTTATCCACCGCTAGAGTTAGAAATTTCCACAACACACGGTCTGAATTTATTCCGTAGGAAACTCATCTCGAGGATAGCGCGCCATTCTGTCACGGAATTTTTGTAGATCCAACATTTTGGTGAAGGTGCATGGTTCAGTGGTCAGTATATTGCACTCACGATAGTCAGATTGTGAGTTCGGTTTCCGGACCCAGTGCGTGTTGTGTTCTTGAGCAAAACACTTCATTTTACTTTGTTCTAGTGCTGTTTGAGGACGGGCATATCAAAGAATATACCCAGTGTTTCTTCTGCGTGTCTTAAACAATATGATTTGCTCGCCAGCCTCGTAAAGCCATCACCGGCAACGACTATTCCACTATCCAAACAGATCCTAGTAGTTCGGTGCAAAGGCATCATCCGCCAGGAATTTAGGGAATCACTAGCAAATGGTGGATGTAGCGAATACGCTATTACGGCGCATGACCATATACTACTACTACTACTATTACTACATTTTTGTAAACCAACGAAACATTCTGTGATGCCATTGCTTACAATGACTAGTCATATATCATAGACCGATGCACATTGCTGACAAGATGGCGACTAAATGTAAACCGATCGCCTTCAAAGCTGGTTCATTGATAAAGCATCGACTTTTTCGGTTAAAAATCTTTATAGGACATAGAGAGTCGAGTTAAATGGTTTACTATGAATACTATAATTGTTTTCCATATTGTATTTCGATCAAAATATAATGCATTAAGGTTTTGTCGGCTCTCCTCTTCTCTCAGCTCTATTCTTCACCAAATTTTGACATATATCTGCTCCATTAAGATTTCGATGGAAATTAAATGAAGTTAAACTGCAGTTCACCCACACATAAACAACCCAGTAGAGAATTTGCAATCTCATAACGGTGACAAGATGATGGCGATATCTCACGTGAAATTTTGTTTCGTTCTAGAAATACCTTATCACCGTTGTTTATTTTGATAAAAAAAAATATCCAGTGTCAAAACAATTTAAAACTCTTTTCTACAAAAGACGAAATTTAGGAATCAAATATACGATTTTATGTTGAAATTTATCAAAAAAAAAAGGGAAAAGAATTTAGTTGTTCTTGGAATGGTTCAAAGTGATTTCCAGTAGTTTGTCTTGTTTTATTTGAAGAAGGTGTTTAGAATATTTTCTTTCATTTTGTCGGTTCCAGATATCCTACCGTGACATCTATGTAGAACATATCCTAGTTTTTTTAATATATATATACTAATGCTTTCGTCTTGTTCACATTCTTACCCTGCGGATATTCATCTCCGCCAAACATGAAACGGATTTTTTTGTAATAATGTTTTCAGCACCTTTCAGTATTTTGTCACGTTACCTCACAAAAAGTTGCAGAAGCGAGGCAGGAAAAACATGTATACACTAACGCATATACCGACGCATATACACGTGCTTTGCCCAGAGCGAATATTTACACTCACACAATCAGCCACCTACAAAATGCATGTATGTATGTATGTATGTATGTATGTATGTATGTATGTATGTATGTATGTATTTATGTATGCGTGCATGAATGCATGTATGTATGCATATATGTATGCATGTATTTATGTATGCATGTATTACTATGTATGTATGTATGTATGTATGTATGTATGTATTTATGTATGTATGTATGTATGTATTTATGTATGTATGTATACATGTATTTATGTATGTATGTATGCATGTATGTGTGTATGTATGTATGCATGTATGTGTGTATGTATGTATTTATGTATGCATGTATCTATGTATACATGTATGTACGTACGTACGTATGTATGTATGTATGTATGTATGTGTGTGTGTATGTATATATGAATGAATGTATGTAGGTGTTTATAGACGTAAAATAGTGCTTGCGCACGCATTCGCTTTCTGTCTTACACTCCCCGTATATATATATATATATATATATATATATATATATACATGTGTGTGAGTGTGTATGTGTCTGTGTATGTGTGTGAGTATATGTATACGTGGCTACATATATATATTCACACATACGCACACACGTTTATAAGTATGTATATGTGAGTGACGAAGGGAAAGGGTGAGTGAAAGAGAAAGACAGTGAGTGAGTGAGAGATAGAACAAGGGAAGAAAAGCGTGCAGGTACAGTTTTATGTTTGTTCTCCATGTGTGAATGTGTATACGTACGCCGCCTTCAAAATAGACACACACAAATACACATACACACAATATGAAAATACCAATGTTTTCTTAACTGTCTCCATTTTCATGCGTAAATGTTTCCAATCCTTTTTGTTATTTTTCAACGTGTTTAAACGCATATCCATGTGTCTGTTTGTCTACCAATAGCTTGAATGTTGGTGGTCACTCCCGGCGATACCAATAAAAAAACTTCTAGAAAGAACACTTGTAAATAATGTCTGAAAAACTACTAATTGCTGTAGTTAATTAGTCGTTGTCTCCACTAACTTTTTTATTGACTTGTTCCAGCATAGTTTTTAATGAAATTTATTTCCTCTTGTATTGACTTTATATAAAAATATACAAAGATAAAATTCTTCTAATAAAATGCTTTCAATCACATGGAAAGATTAATTACCTTTCATAAACAATCGGGAAAATACGAGGTGTAAATTCAAGCTGGAGGTTGTTATAAAACAGAAAAGATGTGACCTTACGTAGGAGATGTTAGATTTCAGCAATTATTATTATTATTATCGTCGTCGTCGTCGTCGATGATTTCACTCAGGTTCGGTCTTGTTCCTGGTAGGATTTATGTGGGTAGCAGGTTATTACCTGTAAACTTAGGTATCGGACGTAAACAAACCAGAGCCGGTTATTAAGCTTTATGGGAAATAAACATAAAACATTAAGTCTCGCAGAAGCATTTCCAAACATGCATAAATACATATATATTCACACTCACATAAATGTAAATATATGAGTGTGTGTGTGTGTGTATATGCATGCATGCAATCACGCATTCATATAAGTTCGTATACATATTGATTTCAAATGTTAGCACATGGCTAGCAATTTTTGGAGAGGAGATAAGTTGATAACATCGACCTCAGTGCTCAACTGGTGCTTATTTTATCGATCACCAGAAGGATGAAAGGCAAAGTCGATCTCGGCGGAATTTGAACTCCAAACGCAAAGACGGACGAAATATCGCTAAGCATTTTTACGCGGCGTGCTAACGATTCTACCATCTCGCCACCTTAAAGTGCGTATGCATACTAATATGTGTCTATGTACTTATGAACAAACACTAGTAGCAGCAGCAGTAGCCGTAGTAGTAGTAGTAGTAGTAGTAGTAGTAGTAGTAGTAGTAGTAGTAGTAGTAGTAGTTGTTGTTGTTGTTCGAGAACCCTTGGAAAAGTATTCATTCAAATGACACATAATACAAATTTAAACTCCCTATTCATCACCTCAACGCCTGCTATTCACAAATCACCTACACACACACACACACACACACACGTAATCGTGCGCACGCATACATACAATCACTTAACTCAATATAATTTCTCTTTCTTTTTCTTTCTCTGTCTCTCTCTTGGTTGATATAAACACATTAATCCGTTTCTATCAACCAACGGGCTCCATCACCTTTATCACGAAATGACGTAAGTTGTTAAATAAATCATATTATGTGTGCTGCGTATTGCGTGCGCCTGTGTCGAGATGTGTGTTTGTATGTGTGTGTGTGTGCACTTAGGCGTTTGTGTCTGTTTTTCACAGTGTGGCTGTTATCGCTTGACTTGTTTCCTTCAGTAATGTCTTCCCGCCTCAACGTCTCTAATCTTTCTTTCAACACGGAAATAACACGCGAAATAAAACAAAAACATAAAAGGAAGACCTATATAAAAAAAAAAAAAAAAAAAAACAGGCAAACATTTGGATCCAACATAAATATAAAATCCGGGCAGTAAAATATTTTGAAGTCAAATGCAATCATCCGCCTGAGTAACAACTTCAAGCGACATACACACAAGAAAAAAAAAACAAAAAAAAAAAACAGGCAAACATTTGGATCCAACATAAATATAAAATCCGGGCAGTAAAATATTTTGAAGTCAAATGCAATCATCCGCCTGAGTAACAACTTCAAGCGACATACACACAAGAAAAAAAAACAACAAAAAAACAACAACAAAAAACAACAAAAAAAAACAAACAAACAAGAAAGCAAAAAACGGAAAAGGAAAATTGTGCAATAAAAACCGGAAACGTGAAACTCAAAAGTACATTCTGTATAAGGAGACGGGGGTTGATGAACTCTGGAAATTTCGAGACTTCGATGTTAACGACTTTGAAACTATTCTCTGACGAAGTCTTTAAAATCCTGTGAATGAGAACACGCAGTTTAGGACACAATACTCATCAAAGTAAGCAACATGCAACACAGTAAGCAACGTCAGCAAGAATGCACAGTGGACCCGCAGCGGCATTTGTGCGGCTCAAAAATTTGGAAGTCAAGCTTCTAAGAAAGATTGCTACAGTTTTGAAACTGCTTGCTAACGAAGTCTTTAAAAATCTGCGGGAAAGAGGAAAAACCGTTGAGGACGCAAGACGAAAATCTTAATTTAAGATGAGCTACGACCATTTGACACTGAAAAATGACAGATACATCACATTGTTTTTTCTTCTTTTTTTTTGATTTCAAATAAAGGGCATTATTTCGAAGTTGGACATCATAAAACCCTGAGTAACACATCACAGGTTTATAAATGCGCACACACGCACACACATATTTATGTATGTATATGCATACATGTGTGTGTATGTGTGTGTGTGTGTGTGTGTGTGTGTGTGTATGCAGATATGTATATATATATATTGATTATTGTAGGGTTCAAACGTATTAAACAAGGAATTGAACACTCAATAGCTCTGGTATATGTGTGTGTGTGTGTGTGTGTGTTGTGTGTGTCTGCATGTATGTGTGTACATGCGTGCGTGTGTGTGTGCTAAGGATTTTTGTCTGGTTGTTAAGGGTAGTTCTTTAGATGGTAATTGTTATTCACTTTTCACTTTGAAGCTTGATCGCCCCCCTCTCTCTCCCTCTCTCTCTCTATATATACTCTTTTACTCTTTTACTTGTTTCAGTCATTTGACTGCGGCCATGCTGGAGCACCGCCTTTAGTCAAGCAAATCGACCCCAGGACTTATTCTTCATAAGCCTAGTATTCATTCTATCGGTCGCTTTTGCCGAGCCGCTAAGTTACGGGGACGTAAACACACCAGCATCGGTTGTCAGGCGATGTTGGGGTGACAATTACAGACACAGAAACATACACACACATACACACACATACATATATATATATACATATACATATATACGACGGGATTCTTTCAGTTTCTGTCTTCCAAATCCACTCGCAAGGTTCTGGTCAGCCCTGGGCTATAGTAGAAAACCCGCAGTGGGACTGAACTCGGAACCATATGATTTGCAAGCAAGCTACTTACCACACAGCCACTCCTACGCCTATATATATATATATATATATATATATATCGTCCTCGTATATGATATTTTTCCACGTGACATAGTTTGCACACTTTTACCGATATGGTGTAAACGTTCAGAGATTCCATAATGAAACATTGAATGGTTATGTCACTGTCACCTTTCAACACTCACTCTTTGTCCATACCTATTTGAAAAGCATTATTATGTTCACTTCGGACTGTAGAGAAGCTGCCACAGGTAGTAATTATTGAAATAATTGTCTATGGATCCAATACAGCTGATCTGTTTACCGTCACACGTTGTTACTTTGGCATTGAATTCTATAATCTTCTTCAAGTATTTACCTATGAGTGAACATTGCAGAATCCCAAACAAATATTCATTGCAGCATGCAAGCTTGTATGCATGCATGCATGTATGCATGTATGCATGTATGTATGTATGTATGTATGTATGTATGTATGCATGCATGCATGCATGCATGTATGTATGTATGTGTGTATCTATGTATTAATGTATGTATGAATGTATATATTAATGTATGCATGTATGTATATAGTCATCTATGTATTCATGTGTCTATGTATGGCTGTATGCATATAAGTATATATGCATGTATGTATACATGTACGTATACTTATATGACATTCCATTTTGCTAACTGTTGAATCGTGATCCTATTATCGCTCTCACTTAAGCTAACATTGAGACTACATTAAACTATCAGGTTATTTATATATACAACAAACAATACCCCTTTCTCAATCCATTTGCAATCTTTACCATTCCATCTCACTGACGACAATATACAAACACCACCACCACCACCAAAGCAGAATTAGCGGCACCGATCCTTATTTAATGCTTCAGTTACCTGAAACCGTTATTTCTTTCTGAGCTTTAACATTCTTCAGGATGATATGTTCTTTACTTCTCTAACTAATTCGATGACCATCGATCTTCGATTCTTCTGCTTGAATTACAACACCAGCGAAATGAAGGCATCATGGATCTACCCTGAAATAACATCTCAGTCAAAAGTTCTTTATTACACAGTCCTTGTGTTTGAGATTTTAAGGTCCTTACACAGAGAGAGTTTGCTTACACGTGTACACACAATATTATATTCTTGGATATTATGCTTTCGGTTCTGAACGTTGTGTATTGTCCTTCTAATGGCCCATTGTTGCCTTCGGAATCCCCTTATTCGCCATATCGGTGACTTTTCTTAGTGACCATGTCAAATTATCACCTTAATGCATGAGTAATGTTATATATATATATATATATGTATGTATGTATGTATGTATTTATGTATGTATGTATGTATTTATGTATGTATGTATGTATGTATTTATGTATGTATGTATGTATGTATATGTGTATTATCTATGTATGTATAAGTATAATATATGTATATGTATATACATAATATGCATGTGTGTAGTAGTAGTAGTAGTAGTAGTATAGTAGTAGTAGTAGTAGTAGTAGCATCCAGCAAGCTTGGTGAGCAAGGTTGCAAGATACCCAACAGGCCAAAAATCTTCTGACCCCCAACATTAGGCCAATGACTGTGTAATAACGGAGCCTTGTCAGGCTTGAAAATGTAGGCAAATTCATAGAGGAACAACTCCTTGTATAAACCCTAATAGCCCGTGAATGCCTTTCTAAGACTTGAAGGCTAAGGGAGACAACCCTGAGAGAGAATCGGGTAGGAAGAGTATGAAAGCCCCACTGACCTCTTTTTCATCCCGAAGAAAGCACGAAGATACAACGGGGGAATTGTCTGAAACCCCAGACCTCCATTCATAAGAACGGGAACATTCATTCATTCATTCATTCATACATATGTGCAGACACACATTCATACACACATACGTACATAAATACAGACACATTACATACATACATAGGTGTATAATAGGGTCATAGACATTAGCAAAATTTTGACGAAGTCAATATATAAATACACAAATGACACAGGACCTCTTTTTCCTCTCATCTGAAGCAAATGTTAGTGATCTAATCATCCGTAATTGATGTCACTGATAACACAGACAGCATGCGTGAAATATACATATATACATACATATACACATACATATGTGTGTGTATATATATACATATATGTATGTACATATATATTATATATTATATATATATATTATATATATATACTTTATATATACTATATATGTATTATGTATATATTATATATATACATATATATATATATATATATATATGTGTTATATATATATATTATATATATATACTTATATATATATTATATATACACATGTATATATTTAGTGATGAATGTGGTTATTGACGATTTAAGGTCTATTTGTCGGCTTATTTGGCATAGGAATCTTTATCTATTGCCCTTATTTAAAAGTTGTTATATATATATATATATATATATATATATATATAATATATATATATAGAGAGAGAGAGAGAGAGAGAGAGAGAGAGAGCAAATAAGTAACAAGTATGTCAAAGTATTAAGGCCATTGAAATCCTTGTTACTTATTTGCTTTTTATTTACCTTAATACTGGACTGACTGGGTACCTCAAATTAAGTACCTAATTCAACCGAATCATAATTATTTCTTTAATATATATATATATATATACATGTATGTGTATAGATGTCTGCATGCAAGTATATATATTTGTATATATATATATATATATATATATATATATATATATATATATATATATACATGTATGTGTATAGATGTCTGCATGCAAGTATTTATGTATATATATATATATATATATATATATATATATACTTGCATGCAGACATCTATACACATACATGTATACTTATACATATATATATACACAGACTGTGGTGAGGGACACAGATAGACAAACAGTCAGATAGATAGATAGATAGATAGATAGATAGATAGATAGATAGATAGATAGATAGATAGATGTAATATTTGCGTAAGTACGAGTGCCTGTATGTGTGTGTGTGTGTTCATCTAAAACTTCAGCAAAAATCTAAACACAGTCTCCAAGTTCAGTAGTCGTTAGGTGGTTGAGTACAAATTTATAAATAACTACTTGTTTATGTAACAGAAGGCGACAATGTGTAGATACTCAATGTCCCCTAAGGAAATGTATATAAAAAGATAGTTGTATTTGATAGTCTTTTGCAGAATCTGCTTTGTTGATCAACAAGTCGGTTCCTGTTTAACCAAATGTGTGTGTGTGTGTGTGTGTGTGTGTGTGTGTGTGTGTGTGTGTGTGTGTGTGTTCCTTGTTTCAGTCATCAGACTGCAGCCGTACAGTTAAAGAGAAGTGAGAAAGAGAAAAGGATGGGTGAAACAGTTTTCTGCACATTCTACGTCTTCAATGACAACTTATAGTTCTGAAAAGAAATACGTACAGAGATTTATACTCTCTTTTACTCTCTTTTACTTGTTTCAGTCATTTGACTGTGGCCATGCGGGAGCACCGCCTTTAGTCGAGCAAATCATCGACCTCAGGACTTATTCTTTGTAAGCCCAGTACTTATTCTATCGGTCAGTTTTGCCGGAGAGCTAAATTACGGGGACGTAAACACACCAGCATCGGTTGTCAAGCGATGTTGGGGAGGGGGACAAACACAGACACACACACACACACACATACACACACACACACACACACACACACACACACACACATACATATATACGATGGACTTCTTTCAATTTCCGCTTACCAAATCCACTCACAAGGCTTTGGTCGGCCCGAGGCTATAGTAGAAGACATTTGCTCAAGGTGCCACGCAGTGGGACTGAATCCGGAACCATGTGATTCGTAAGCAAGCTACTTACCACACAGCCTCTCCTACGCCTAAAACAAACGTTCCCATGCCGGGAATCGAACCCGGGCCGCCTGGGTGAAAGCCAGGAATCCTAACCACTATACGTTCAACATTTTGGAACGACTACATCAGATGCTGTAAAATTCTGCAGATCCAGTTTTTACGTCTTATTCGTAAATAATAATATTATATAGATTTCTACTTCCTCTGCTTTAAGTTGTTGTTTGTAGACAACATCGTAACAAATTGCTGAGGAAACCGATTGTCCAGAACAATAGAAAAATTGGTTGTATAATCAAAATCTACATAGAGGTAGACGCGTGTTTTACGGTTAGTGTATTCGGCTCACAATCGTAAGGTCGTGAGTTCGATTCCGGGTGGGAGGGAGGTTGTGTTTTTGAGCAAGGGACTTTATTTCACGTCGCTCTTGTCTACTTAGCTGGCAAAAATCAGTTGTACCTGTATTTCATAAGGGCCAGCCTTGTCACATTCTGTGTGTCACACTGAATCTCATTGAGAATTATGTTAAAGGTACCCGTTTTAGTGAAGTGCTCAGCAGCTTTCACGTTAACTTCATGAGCAAGCTATTTCGTTGATTCAATTAACCGTCGGAATGCTCCACCTCAGCCACATGGCAGTGGTGTGTGTGTGTATGTGTGCTTAAATTCATGTTTGCGACCGAACAGTATAGTTATTAGGTCTGAGTTCAAATTCCACCGAGGTTGACTTTGCCTTTCATCCTTTCGGGGTCGATTAAATAAGTACCAGTTACGCACTGGGATAATTGTAATCGACTTAAGTCTTTTGTCTGTCCTTGTTTGTCCCCTCTGTGTTTAGCCCCCTGAGGGCAATAAAGAAATATCTATAGTTATTAGGTGACCTTACGACCGTGAGGCGATCTCCCTAACCACAAAGCAAAACGCTTTCATGTATATGTATATAAACACATGTATGTGTGTGTGTTTTGCGTTTGCGCTTTCCCGCCCACGAATTTTTTTCCCACGAGCGGTCCGGACCCCATTCATGAACTCATTTGAACATAGCCAATCAGAGCTAAACTATCAAACTAATTTATGAGCGCATAACAAGTGATGGGCGATAAGATAAATTCACTTGGGTAAGGAATGACTATGCATCTTTTCTCTTTTAATAATGCTTTTTGATCTTGTTTCAACCATGACTGCCTCTGCGTCGTTATTTATGTTGTTGTTTACTTTGTAAAACAGTAAGGGGAGAGGGTTGTTAGCACATCACCCTCTATCCACATTTTTACCATCCACATCTTTGCCATATGAGGCCCGAACAAAATCCGATTATAGGTATAGATGCAAATCTATCTAATTACTTGTCTCCTTCTAAAATCAGGCATAACTTAGCGATCGGTCGATTTACAACACCACTCTTCGTCTTGAGTTTACTTGGTAGAGTGTGTTTAACTTGACAACAAAGTCAAGGGGAGTTCTGATTGGTTGTATGCAAATTAGTTCATTACTGGGGTCCGGAACTCCCGTGGGAAAAACATTTCGCGTTCCGCCCATGCACCACTTGACGACTTGTTGGTTTGTTTGCGTCTTGGGAACTTAGCAGTTCAGCAAAAGTGCTCAGTAGAATAAGAACCAGACTTTAAAATAAAAGTAATTAATGAGGTTGATTTGTTTGACGAAACCCTTCAAGGCGGTGCCCCGGCATGGCCGTAGTCCATTGACTTAAAAACAAGTAAACGAGACAAAGCATAAGTACCTGTGATACGTTGTTTCTAATTTTACGGTCGATCGCATTGACTATGCGCCTCTTTTTACAGAAAATTGGCTTTGAGCCGAACCGAATGAAATCAATAATATGAAAGTAAGCATGGAGAGGTTTTCAGTAATTTGGACAACAATAATTTGGCAAGAAACTGAATTTGCAAGACTAAGACAATAACAAAAATGCAATTATCGATAATAAAACCAATTGGCATTTTGATTGAAGATCTACTAAAGCAAATATTTATATAAGTATTTGCCGAAGAAAATATATATCTGTAATTAGATTTTCTGGGATTTGCTATTATATTGTGTAATATTTGGCAATACATTTACTGAAGCAAATACATCATTCATATCAAATAAATATGTATGTGTTTAAGTGTGTGTGTGTGTGTGTGTATGTATGCATGAATGCATGTGTATATGTAATGTATATATATTTATATATGCGTATATATGTAAATATATACATACACACATATATAAGCATACACATACATACATACATACATATATATATATATATACACATGTATATTACATCTACACATCTATGATCTGTAAATACACACATAGACATATATATACACACATATATACATACACATGTATTTATCTACACATTTATGTTCTGTGGAATATATGTATGTATGTATGTATGTATGTATGTATGTATGTATGTATGTATGTATGTATGTATGTTTGTGTATATTATAAGAAGCGTAAGTTTCGTAAATCGTAACCGTGGGTTTCATGTTTTCGATTATTCAGACGATTTATGAATGGTTATATAAGGACGATGTAAAGCAAAAATATTTGAAAACACTTAGAGCAAAGTTGGGTTTGCTATATTTATACCATCAACGATTTGATTGTTGTTGTCCACTAAAGAAATTACAGTATCCCGTAAGCTAACCAAATCCACTTTAATTCTGTTAACATTACGTTATGCCTTTTTCATATAAATGTCTCTGGAAGGAATTAGTAAACTGTGCAAAAGTGAAGATGGCATACCAGTTCAAACGTGCCTACTTAAACTTAACTGAACATTCCTTAAAATACAGATTTATACAACACACATATTCTTTTAGACATCCAGGGAGAAGACACTCCACCTTCTCGTAGATATTACAACTTTTAAAATACTGTGGTCTCCCGAAGAATTTTCCTAATCATATTCTGTAAGTAACCTCTTCCTGTCAACTTTTAACTTTAGTGAATGAGTTAATTGCAAAATGCCGCCACCAAAACAATTTTAGCGCAAGAAACTTTACAGGTTGAATTTCATTGAAACTCTATACCTTTTTGGAATTTCTTTGAAAGTTTTTGATTAAAAACCCCCTTGGAGTTTTACAATTATCCAAACTTGAATTAGGTGTAAGAGGATCTCTGTCAGCTAAATGTTGTACAAAACTATTTCACTTAAAACTAGAAAATATTAGTAAATTGTCTAATCTTCCCTTGGCTTTTCTCAATATTGGCAAAAAGACTTGTTATTGTCTACTAAGTCTTGCAAACATTCCCACTTCACATTATTATATTTGATTTTACTGAAAGCTCTTTTCTCTTCATTTTATCGCTAACATTTTCACTTTGTATTATTCAATCGTATCGTTTTAAGCACCGCTTCCCCACACTGTAATTGCATACCGTTTCTATCTCCCTTCCATCCCTACTTTCTCCTTTTTCTATTACCAATTTTACCGGAATTTTCGTTCTATTTCTAAACTCCATAAACAAGTAGTTATCCTTCCCACTTCTGTACTCTTCTTTCTCCTTCCCTTTCCATTCACAATATTTTTCACACGCATCCCTTTATTCTTCAATACTTTACCCCTCTTCTCCCCACTCCTCACAAACAGTCGAATAAACTAAATCTGGCGTTCCAGATTTTATTCTTCCCTCTATTAAACGGCTACTTTCTTCCATAATCCTCCTATAAATACATATTTCTTCAGGACCCCGCGCCTTCCCTGAAACACTCATTTTGTCTCCAGATTTCACTGCTTGTCTCTTGCAACTCTCACAGAGATATAGTCATAACGTCTTACATCTTCTTCCTTATATTACTTTACCATTCCCTCCTTTATATTTAACCTCTTGTTACAACTTATTTTACCAATTACAATACACTGCGAAATAGTAAAATAATAACTACCTACTATCTTTTCTTTCCTTTTGCCTAACTATGTCTCCTCATCCTTTCTCTCTCTCTCTTTCTCTCTTTCTCTCTGTCTGTCTGTCTGTCTGTCTGTCTGTCTATCTATCTATCTATCTATCTATCTATCTATCTATCTATCTATCTATCTATCTATCTATCTATCTATCTGTCCGTCTTTCTTTCTCTCCTCCTCCCGTTGTGTTAATATCTGTCTATATTTTCCCCCTTATATTTATTGTTTCTTCCTCTGCGCCTCTCTACATCCTCTATATTTAGTTATCTTTCTCGCAGTTCTCTCATGTGTAAACCTTCTGTTTACAGTTTTACTTACAAATACTATGTTCAACCACCATATTAATATGTGTGTGCGCGCACGTACGCGTGCGCGTGTGTGTGTATAGATAGACAAACAGACAGAAGGATAGAGAGGTAGGTAAATAGATAGATAGATAGATAGATAGATAGATAGATAGATAGATATGCATATATGCATATTAGTGTATATATGTTTGTATGTGTCTGTAAGGTGTATATATGTACCTTACATTTGCACAGTTGAGTTTTTGGTCTTTGTCCGTGAACTAACATGTGTATATGTTTGTGTGTTTCGTAAACTAATATGTGTATATGTTTGTGTGTTTGTGAACAAAACCTCTATACGTTGTCATGCTTCTATATATTTATACACATACATTATCTTTCTTCTAGTAACCTCACAGCTACATATTTGAGCCTATTTGAGACTACAGCGATCAGCTTCCAGTGTATTTTATTTTAATTTATGTTTTTTTTTAATTACATTCAGGTATTTATAAATTCTGATTATAGCTTACAAGTCCTAGCTCTACCTGGAATAACGACCTGGAAAATGAGTAGGGGATATCAACAAAAATTATTGTTAAATGTAAGCATAAACGAATCCGAAGACTAGGGTTTGCGCAAACCTTATGAATAAAGATCCAGTGACATCTCAGCACAAATAATAAATCAACTTTATAAGACTACAATCCATAGAGAAACATCAAATTCTCAGCAAGCAGCGCATTTGAAAGACAGTGTTGATTTCCGTTCGAAAAAAAGATTTTGAAGCTGTAATTCTTAGTCATAATTAACTACATGTAGCGGGATAGGCTTCGCTCTCTGCATGACGTTGACCTAACGACCTTATTTGTCGATTCCGGGACGTTTTTATCATCACTATAATTCATGTTTTTATTTATAGGCATACTGGTAACAGCAACAATAACAACACCACCATCGCTATTTTCATGCATTGTAAACTTCACAACTAGAAACACGCGGAGAACCCGCTGGTTTTCTTTCGGCTTCACGTGTAGTCAATTATTAAATTCTAAAATGTTTTCTTTCATCAGGAAGTCTTTGGATCTTTGAAGTTTTGAGATTACAGATTGTTCATTAGAATATGAAACGGTCCTTTTGGAGTGGATTTAGAAATCGTGGGGCTTTACGCTAATTGTGTAGTTATGACAACAAAAATAACTAACTAAAAAACAACGAAATTATCGCTTGGGTTCCTCCGAAACTCATAGCCGGATATTGAAATCTGAACCTTGAGGTTTTTCTCTCTTTTCCCTTCTAGAATAATTAATATATATATTATACATACATACAGACAGACAGACATGCATAGATACATACATACATACATACATACATACATACATGAATACATACATACATACATACATACATACATACATACATACATACATACATACATACATACATACATACATACATACGTGTGTGTGTGTGTGGTTTGACGTTTTGATATAATACAGAAACAGCAATTTTACTTATTTCCGGCGACGAGTTATTTTAATGACATATAGCGGACCAAATTGCTTAACAGTTTACCGACATATGTATATGTGTATCTGTATCTGTATACACACATACGCACGTACACACACACACACACATGCACATGCACACGCACACATGCACATGCACACATGCACACGCACACATGCGCACGCACACTTTTAATCGTATCACTGGAATATCCACAATTCATGAAGGCCGCAATGTGTTTGGAATGTACGATGCACTCTTATATAGCAAAATTTGTCCATAAAATATTACTTGGAATTATTGCTCTTTATTTTTGTGTATGTGTCATAAGTCACTCTGAGGTGATATAGCAATAAGTATGCCCACCAGTTGTGCAAAAAAAAAGTTGTTGCTTCGATTCCCTGCAAAGGAAGCGCTACACAGACACACACACGTGTTCGACCCAATGAATGCGTGTGTGTCTATGTGTATATTTGTGCTTATGTTTGTGTCCTTATGTGTGTGTGTGTATGTTTGTGTTTGTATATATGTATGTATGTATGTGTAGGGTTTTTTTCGGTCCCGTCTGTATTTAACCATTTAAATTCTTCCTCTGAAGAGGGAGTTGGCGTCTAACAAAGATACAAAGCTCCATCTTTGGAATGACGGTAACGACAACAATGTCACATTTTAAACCTGAGAAAAGTCTTGAATACTTTTACTGTTTCACATACAGACTGTATTTGTAATGTACTAATCAGTTGGTTGATTTCTTTGTCTGAAAATCCAAACTTATCCAGACTGACAATTAGGCATTTACTTACAAAACCAAGTGCTCCAGTTATTATTGATATAAATGTAAATTTTTAATCCGGATATCGAAGCTGCAGGTTTCGAAACGGTTGTCCATATTTATCTGCTTTCTCTTTGATTTTCAAAGAGATATTCGCTTCAGCAGAACAGCTGACCTCTATGACGGTACACACTTTTCCTTGTCTGTCCTAAATAATATCCAGCCTGTTATGTTTACACTTGACATGTTTTGACGGGAATTTTCCACCAGTATTCCTTGTGCTGGTATTTGTGTACGTATTCTATAACAGGAGGATTCTCTATATGTATTCCAGGATCATCTTTTTTCGAATGGCATTGTATTTTGTTTTATGTATATATGTATCCATGTGAAGGTACGTGGCTTAGTGGTTAGGGCATTCGGCTCATGATCATAAGGCCGTGAGTTCAATTCCCGGCGGCGCGTTGTGTCCTTGATCAAGACACTTTATTTCACGTTGCTCCAGTCCATTCAGCTGGCAAAAATGAGTAGTACTTGTATTTCAAAGGGCCAGCCTTGTCACATTCTGTGTCATGCTGAATCTCCCTGAGAACTACATTAAGAGTATACAAGTCTGTGGAGTGCTCAGCCACTTGCACGTTAATTTCACGAGCAAGCTGTTCCGTTGATCTTATCAGCTGGGACCCTCACCGTCGCAACGGACGGAGTGCTCTTTTATGTATGTATGTACAAGGCAAACTTGTTCAAGCCTTGGACAGAACACTCTGCGATATTTATGTCATTTTTCAGCGTTCTAAATTCAAATCCCGGCGAAATCAGCTCTCTCGTCTATCCATTCAAGGCTCAATAAAAAATAATAATAAAAAATACCGAGGAAGACCGATAGAATCGGCAGAACTGGTTTATCATCGGACTAGAGTCTCGATATCTGTTTCCGCGGTTTGCGTTCTCTCAGCAACACCTGCAGTGACGCCTGGGGCCAGACTGAATCGAATCTAAAGCGGCGGACTTTCCCTTGGACAACATCAGTAGCGAGAAGGAAGACTTGCTTGCAGGGTAATATTTTTTTTTCGGAAGACTAGTAACTGTATGCATAACAATATTGGGTATAAGAGCTATCCGTATTATTTGTATCCTAATTTTGAAGTAACATATACGGGAACAAACAATCTCTCCGCTAGTGCCTTGTAGAAACTGCTGCATTATAGTTTATGAAAGTTTCTATGAATATTGCATAGTTCAATAATTGGCATATACAGGAAATAATTCAACTTCGATACCAACATACGACATGGATTGTTTAAGTTGATTTATTACTACCATATTGATATTCAGTAGTCTTGTAATTATGTTTATTAAGTAATTATAATTTCATGAGACTGATAGAAATACGTTCAATCAAAATGGTTTGAAATTTTTATGCAAATAAACAGAAATTTTCGTAGGTTATCTTAAGAAAGTTATTAGTTTCCTTTCATTAGTCAATATTTAAAACTAACCAAATACTAATGAGGTAGTGCAAAAAAATACATATCTAATAAATAAAAGGATTATAAACATTTACTTCTCTAAGGAATTTTTCAATCCTCAAGTTTCTGCAGCTATTTTTAAATTGTCTATCGGAGTTAATTTTAAAGTCCAATCCAGCTGACAGGTGGGGAACTATAATCCTTTAAAAGCTATACTACGAGCGGTCAATTACTACTAAGTCCCTTCAGTTCAAGTCATTGAGTCATTAGTTTAGAACAAGCTCTGTTGCTTTATTTTACCGTATTTTATCGTTTCTTACTTTCGTAAAATGATAGCAGTTTACACAAATATCATATATTCTTTTATTCTTTTACTTGTTTCATTCCTTTGACTGCGGCCATGCTGGAGCAGCGCCTTTATTCGAGCAAATCGATCCCAGGACTTATTCTTTGTAAGCTTAGTACTTATTCTACTAGTCTGTTTTTCCGAACTACTAAGTTACGGGTACGTAAACACACCAACATCGGTTGTCAAGCGATGGTGGGGGAACAAACTCAGACACACAAACATATACACAAACACACACACACACACACACACACACACATATATATATATATATATAGAGAGAGAGAGAGAGACGACGGGCTTCTTTTAGTTTCCACGGTTTCCTACTAGCCACTTGATAATATTTCCACATTTGATTCTCAATTCTAATAACTCTTATGATATTTTAAGTCTACTTATTTTCTTGTATTATAGTGCTCACTTGCTTAGTAAATATTGCTTTCATTATTTCATCACTCATAATCTCTCTTTTTTTACTCAAATATCAAGGTTGTCCAACTACGTTTAATGTGCCAAAAAACAAAAACAAATACCAGCGATCACATAGGAATATTCTAAGGATCTTTTCGCTTTGACCGGCAGATTTTTAAAATAATTTCTTTGTAACTAAACACTTTTAAACTTCATATACTGGTAGAATGTGTTTATAAAACATCTTTTTCTCTTGGCTTTCTTGAGAAAATTCTGTAGTTTGTAAGCTATTTGTTGTTTAATTTCTTGCATTTCGGCAATTTCAACCAATCAATGACGTCTATTGAGGTGAATACAATTTTCCGGATCTTTTTCAACAACAATTATTTGCGGTGTCATATAAAATGTCACTGTTATTTATGACATATTTCATATCAGTTACGTTCGTATAAATAAAAGATTATCGTTATTAAACTTTTTATTAATAAACACATATTCTAAGTTCACAACATATGCAGTTTTAATTTCCCTCTATGTTGCACAGATACACACATTGCATATTATATATTCGTTTAATAAACAGATTGGGTTTATTTACATTTCTAAAGAAAAAAAGATACCCTTCCTCCCAGTGGCTCTCATGGCTTCTGATCTTAACTGATTGGAAGTGTTATCACGTACATTGTTTTGTCTTGGTATAAAAGATTGGCTACAGCAAATATTCTGCTCAATACCACAGATTTACTTGTCAGTTGTTTGACCATAACCAGTTGACCATACCCCTTAGTGGCTGACGATATGTGCATCTCTGATCATGAGCAGAAGTAGTAGGGGAGCATCATAGCCATGTGTTGAGAGGGATTCTTTGGGTTTGAATAATTCACCTCTGGAAACAAGGATGTTTCGTTCAACATCCTTAAACAATCCTTATTCAGGGACCTTTTGAGCGGAATGGGCTACTCAACCTGAAGAAAATTCGAACTGGGCCCCACCTGCAAGGTCATGTGCTGTTTATCTTGATATGAGATCATGTCGCGCACATATGGTTGTGATGCATGTGCCTGGTGTACTCTTATCAGACGGGTAGTCATGATGGGTATACTGGGCTTCGTATAATTTACCCCAGTGTCACTTTGATGGCATGCACTGCTCTCTCACTCAGTGATGATGATGATGATGATGATAATAATAATAATAATAATAATAATAATATAATAATAATAATATAATAATAATTGTTGTTGTTGTTCTGAAAGACTCTCGGATAGTTTTTAATTACCGGTTATTCTTTACTTGAAAGCAGGCAGTAACAAATCACCAAAGGTTTCACGTATTACCTTCTCCTGTGACTTAAAGAGACAATATTCTCCTTAGAATGCATGCTGTACCCAACAATGTTGTCTTCTGGATCGCCTCGAGCCTGACAGCAGCTTACAGCACTCATTAACAATATTGCTTATACTTTCTCCCTTCTCAAGACACATCCTACACTGAGGCGAGTCAGTGCTTGTATCAATGTGATATTTGGAGTAGTTTGTTCTGAGAGCTTGTTCTTGAGCACTGCACACTAATGCCTTAGTGGGCCCTTTTAAGTCTCCTTTCTGCACCCATTGCCAGGTTATATTCCAATCAATCTCATCCTTATTCTTCAAGAACTGACTGTGCATCTTTTTGTTCTGTCAAATTTTCTTCATCTACTCTCTCTATCTCTCTGGTCTATTATTATTATTATTATTAGTAGTAGTAGTAGTATTTCAAATTTTTGCCCCAAGGGTAGCTTGGGGATGAGTCGATTACAACGACCCCACTGTTCAACTGGTACTTATTTTATCGACCCCAAAAGGTTGAAAGGCAAAGTCGACCTCGGCGGAATTTGAACTCGGAACGTAGTGACGGGCGAAATGCTGCTAAGCAATTTACCCGAAATGCTTACGATTCTGCCAGCTCACTGGCTTTAATAATAATAATAATAATAATAATAATAATAATAATAATGATAATCCTTTCTACTAAAGGCACAAGGCCTGAAATTTGTGGGGAGGGGACTAGTCGATTAGCTCGACCCCAGTGTTTCACTGGTACTTAATTTATCAACCCTGAAAGGATGAAAGGCAAAGTCGACCTTAGCGAAATTTCAATCCTGAACGTATAGTGACGAGTGAAATACTGCTAGGCATTTCGTCCGATTCTTCCAGCTCGCCGCCCTAATAATAATAATAATAATAATAATAATGATAATGATGATAATAATAATAATAATTTGGATTAGAAAAATGCGCCAAAGTAACTATGAAAAGAGGAAAACTAGTTAAGAGTAACAACATCACACTAGATAAAACCAATGAAATAAAAGAATTAGACCAAAGCCAAACTTACAAATACTTAGGAATCCATGAACTAGATAAGACACAACACACGCAAATGAAAGAGAAAATAAAAAAGAATATTATAGACGAGTTAGATCAATACTAAACACAGAGCTCAATGCTAAAAACAAGATAATAGGTATCAACACTTTAGCTGTCCCAGTTATAAGTTACAGCTACAATATCCTTAACTTGACACGAAATGAACTGACCAAAATAGATAGGAAAACAAGAAAAATAATGACAGGATCTAGGATGCATCAACCAAAATCTGACATAGAAAGACTATATATACAACGTATAGAAGGTGGTAGAAGCCTTATACAGCTGGAAAACTACTATAAAATAACCACCATAGGACTGCAAAAATATCTACTTCAGAAGGAAGGAAAACTGATCCAGATAGCGGCAAAACACGAGCAAAACAAAAAACTGTTCTCAGTATTTAAGGAAGCTGACAAATACAAACAAGAAATCATACCACCTAATAAACATGAAGAAGAAGAAGAAGATGAAGAAACAACAAAAGCTATAAAACAAATAAAATCCAAACTAAAAATAGAACAGCAACGAACCATGATAAAACGATGGCAAGAAAAGCCCCTTCATGGTAAATACTGGACTAAACTAAACGCAAAAGAAATAGACAAAGAAAAATCCCAGCAATGGTTGAGAAGCTCAGGACTCAAAGCAGAAACAGAGGGATTTTTAATTGCAGCACAAGACCAAAGCCTCCCCACCAGAAATTACCAAAAACATGTAATGAAAAGAAATATTACAAGTAACTGCAGAATATGTGGAGATGGACAAGAAACAATAAATCATATTATCTCTAGCTGCCCAGTCCTGGCTAAGAAGGAATATATTCACAGACATGACAGAGTTGGAACCTACATACATTGGAAGCTATGCCAACATTATGGAATAACAACAGAAAAAGATGGTATAGGCACACACCAGAAAAGGTCACAGAAAACGAGAAAGCAACCATACTCTGGGATATGCCGATACACACAGATAGAGAAATTAAGGCCAACAGACCAGATATAGTTGTCAGAGATCATGAAGAAAAAAAATGCTTTCTAATTGATGTATCAATACCGGCTGATGACAACGTGTCTCTAAAAGAAATGGAGAAACTCTCAAAATACAAAGACCTGGAAATAGAGGTAACTAGAATGTGGAATCTGAAAACAGAAACAATTCCTATCATAGTAGGTGCATTAGGCATGATAAAAAAATATTCAGACAAATACATAACAAAAACACCAGGACTTACAAACACATATAACATACAGAAAATTGCACTACTAGGCACTGCACACATCCTACGCAGAACACTTTCCATACAATAACCATCAGAGCATCACAACAAATCACAGCACATACCCAAGGCACACAGAGCTGCGCTCGGTAGTGAAGTGAAAGCACGCTATAAAAATAAAACTACTGAATAATAATAATAATAATAATAGTAATGATGATGATGATAATAATAATAATAGTTCTGATGATAATGATAATAATAATAATAGTAATGATGATGATGATGATGATGATAATAATAATAGTAATGATGATGATAATAATAATAATAATAGTAATGATGATGATAATAATATTAATAATAGTAATGATGATGATAATAATAATAATAATAATAATAATAGTGATGATGATGATAATAATAATAATAATAATAATAGTGATGATGATAATAATAATAATAGTGATGATGATGATGATAATAATAATAATAATAATAGTAATGATGATGATAATAATAATAATAATAATAGTAATGATGATGATAATAATAATAATAATAATAGTAATGATGATGATAATAATAATAATAATAATAATAATACTTCACTGGAGCAGGGGTTAAGTAGGTATCAATTTTAAATGCTTAAGGAGTCCCTAATAAAAGAAATCAGAAGAGAGCAGTAAAAACACTTAAGTAAAGTTGAAAGACGCCGCTAAGTGCTTACAACAGTGTGTTAGGTTTTCACGAAAATATGTTTACTGAGAGATGTTGAGTGGGTAGGACTAATCTATTTGGCTGAATGGTCGACAAACTCATTATTTTTTTTTCTATGTCAAATCATTTTAATATTGTGAATTCGACCACCAAAATACAAACTAACTTAGCAGTGTTTCTTCTGGGTCTCCACGTTCTGAGTTCCAATTCCGCCAAGTTCGACATTGCCTTCCATCCTTTCGGGGTTGATAAAATAAGTGCCAGTTGAGCACTGTGGTCAATATAATCGACTTACCCCTCCACCGAAATTGCTGGATTTGTGCCAAATTTATTTTTGTTGTTATTGTTATTATTAATCCTTTCTACTATAGGCACAAGGCCTGGATTTTGTGAGGAGAGGGACATTCGATCACATCGACCCCCACATTCAACTGGTACTTAATCTATCGACCCCAAAAAGATAAAAGGCAATGTCGACCACGCCGCTATCTGAATGTGGCAGCAGACGAAATACCTATTTCTTTACTACCCACAAGGGGCTAAACACAGAGAGGACAAACAAGGACAGACAAACGGATTAAGTCGATTACATCGACCCCAGTGCGTAACTGGTACTTATTTACTCGACCCCGAAAGGATGAAAGGCAAAGTCGACCTAGGCGGAATTTGAACTTAGAACGTAGCGGCAGACGAAATACCGCTGAGCATTTCGCCCGGCGTGCTAACGTTTCTGTCAGCTCGCCGCCTTAATAATAATAATAATAACAATAATAATAATAATACTAATAATAATAATTATTATTATAATAATAATGGTTTTGAATTTTGCGACAAGGATAGCAATCTTTCGAAGGATGGGATGAGTCGATTACATAGACGCAGTATTCAACTGGTACTTATTTTATCGACCTCGAAAGGATAAAATGTAAAGTCGACCTCGGCGGAATTTGAACTCAGAACGTAAAGACGGACGCAATACCGCTAAGCATTTCGTCCACCGCGCTAACAATTCTGCCAGCTCGCCTCCTTAAATATTATTATTATTATTATTATTATTATATTATTATTATTATTATTATTATTATTATTATATTATTATTATTATTATTATTATTTTGCTTCTATATTTTCTGGAGGAGTAACCTCAATGCTATGAATAATAATAATAATAATAATAATAATAATAATAGGAGCACGTTCCGCCGAGGCCCATTTTGTCTTCCATCCTTTCAGAGTCAATAAAATACGATCCACTTGAACACTGGAGTCAACGTAATCGACTTAGCCCCTCCCCCAAAGTTTAGGGCATTGTGCTTATGGTAGAAAGGATTATTATTACTATTCGACAAGATGATGATGATGATGATGGTGATTGTGATGATATGGGAGCGTAGTGAGAGGAGGAGGAGGAGGAGGATGATTTCATAAACGTGATGCATAAGGGATATGAAGGATTATGGTGATGTTTTCGTGTCCTTCGTGACACCGATTTAGTTCTGTACAGGAAGAACTATTAATATATCTTCTAAGAAATACGTTTCAAGCCTATTTTATTTGTAAGCTTGGCGCCTGTTGAGTCTACTTTCTGTAAAATCACCAGAAATTCATTTAGTTGAAAATATAATCGCTCCTCTAAGGTGAACCTACTTTGGTTCTACTTAATAAAAGCTGGTCTCAGTAATCAAGAATTGTATGTGTTTTCTTAGCTTCATGACACTTACCATTTCAGTGAAATTTGGTTTGCATACAACTATATTTACGCTTGTAGTATAAATGGATATCTAAGGTGGTGTCAGTTAGGATGCTATGATGATTGTATGTAGTCTTCAGGGAATACAAATTATCTCAGCATTCTTTTATGATTAATGATACAAGCTTTATTTGCCCTAAACCTCTTTAGGACGACAACGACTGTGCGATAAGCAGAGTACCAATTGGCACGTTAACCTACTAACATATGATATTGGGGAAGGGTAGAAAAAAAATGCAGTTTAGGTTCATTATGACTGATTGGCGTACCTAATGAACCAATGAACTAGTTTTACGAGTGAATCAGATGGAAAAAATTGAGGAGTTTCCACTTTACATTCGAGACGAGGTTCAGAAGAATACATACATACATACATACATACATACATACATACATACATACACACACACATACATACATACATACATACATACATACATACATACATACATACACACACACATATATATATCCTGTTTCTAAATTCGGTGCGTGGTGAAGCAATTAGCTGACCCCTGATTATAATTATGTTTAGAATTATAGAATATTTGTATATATATATATATATATAATATATATATATATATATATATATATATGTGTGTGTGTGTGTGTGTGTGTGTGTGTGTGTGTGTGTGTATAAATGTCGAACGATGATATGAGTGCTCAACACCGCATTGGTGGATATATAATTTCTTTATTTATTAATTAAGTCTACCAGTGGTTTCATGTTAAGAAAAGTAGGAAAATATCCTAGTGTTGTAACATGAAACCAATGGTAGCCTTAATTCACAAATAAAGAATATATATATGAGGGTCGGCTGGAAAGATCATTGGCTGATCAAGATGCTCCCATGGAATGTGGCCAAGCTTTTTCTATCAATGCTGCAGTGCTTGAATCCCATTGGTGAAGAAGCTTTCGCGTTATTAGTCTAAAAAGTCATCAACAACAGATATGATGTCGTCATCATTGCGATACTGCTTCCCGGTCAATTGTTTTTTCATGTACGGGAAAAGACGGGGCCAAATCAGAACAACACAGAGAGTGATCAACCAGTCCAAAGTCACAGTCACGCACAGCAGTTGTGTGCTGGAGCAAATTTCCTGACGGAACATGGCTCCTTCTTTCAGTTTCCCTAGGCTTTAGGTCTTGAGAGCCTTTCGTAACTGCCTCAGCAAATTGGCATAGTACTATTCCCCTTTGGCAGCGTGTCATTTTTGAAGTTAGTCAATAAACACAATGCCTTTTGCATCCCCCAAAACTGAGGCCATCACCCTCCCTACAGATGAAACGACCTTTGGTCTTCCCTGGAGCAGGTGAGAGGGGAGATTTCTACTGCATGGATTGTCTTTTTTTTATCTGGCTCAAAGTGATGAACCAAACAATCATCCTGCATTAGGAAATGCCCGAAGAAACCGGCTGGATCTGCCTCAAACAATGTCAGATTTTCCCATGATGTGATCAGCTTGGTGCGCTTTTGATGAGGTGTCAGAAAACGTGGCAACCACTGAGCAGAAACCTTCGCCATCACAAGTTCATTGCGCAGAATGTTTACAACCACGAGATATGCTAATAGCGTTGGCTTTTTGACTTATAGTCAATCGTCTGTCATCCATCACCATGTGATGAACATGATCAGCGTTTTCCACGTATGCCAGAAAGGTTTAAAAAGCATTTAATGAGCAGGCTGTTCCGTTGTTCGGATCAACTGGAACACTTGTCGTCGTAGCCGACAGAGAGGCATATATATACATATATATATACAAACATAAACACAGAGACAGACAAACAGATATACACACACAAACACACACACACACATACGTAAATATCGAACAATGAGATTGAGTGCTCAGCACTGCATTGGTGGACAAAAATTTTTTAATGGAAACGAACACCAATGTTTCTATGTGATAGGCTTGAATAACTGTTGAGGTGTTCCTTAAAATGAAACCAAGTGTAGCCTTCATACACAAATAAAGTGTGCGTATACATACATACATACATACATACATACATTCATACACCCATTCCCTTCCGGTCATTTCAATATGTGACCGCGTGTGTATCGTTAGCGATTTTCTTTCTCCATCTTCCCTTCCTTGGACCTTTCCCTTTTCTATGTTTCTGACGAAGAGCCCCGCTCGAAACGTTAAATCCTCCATCTTTCTTTCCTTTCGTGAGCGTCCAATAACACTATACTTGTTCCACGTCCTCGCGTTGTTGTGTTTTCTCTTTGTTCATGTTTGAATTAACTATACATGCATACATATCCTGTTGATGTTGTTGAAACTCCAGTGAATGAACCTTGGATCTAGGTTAGAAATCGACCCTTTCTCTATTGGCAAGAAATCTTGAAATAAAACTGAATAATTACATACATACATACATACATACATACATACATAATTCTTTCTAACAGACACAAGTTCAACAAACTCGTGGTAAAAAAATTATCGATCGTATCAGCAACCACAGTACTTGACTGTTACTTAATTTATGGCTCTAAAAGAGTGAAAGTGAGAGCTACCCTCGGTGGGAATTCGAACTGAAAACATAAAGGGGTGTAACTAAATACGGTAATATATATATAAAGGGAGTATTCTTTCATATTCTTGCGCTTCTGTCATTCTCATTCCTTAAGTTATCTCAGAAATTTATTTGTATAATCCACAACCAAACGCTCCTCTAATCGAAATATTCGGTAATTAAAGATTCTCACGAATTGTCTGAAAATAAACTATGAACATTTAAGAGCTGTGTCTGTCTTTTCCAGATGATTTATTCACTTAGGAAAAAAGTATAGCTATCGCATAATTGCAATTACACACTATTGATGGAACAAACGGAATTAAAAGTGAAAAGGTTGACTTAAAAGTGTGTCGTGTCAACATGACAGACAAGTAGAAATGTTTTATATTGGCAGAAACAGATATATAAACACACACACACACACACACACACACACACACACACACACACACACACGCACACACACACAAACAAACAAACACACACACATACACATACATACACACATACATACACACACACACACACGGAAAGCAGATAAAGTGAGAGTCTAAAAGCAACATATATTATAGCTAATCGTTTCAAGATTTTTTCCCTGGCAGCTTAACTGAATACGCATCTGGAAAATCGGCTATTCATAAGTCTATAAAGCTTCAACAACAGTTAAGATAGCATCAGACCAATATGTTAATGTTCTTCTTTCTTATTTCATATATTATATTTTCTTGGAAAGATATTTTATTCCTTTGTTGCCATTGCAGCGACGAAGTCAATTTACAGATGTTGTACATGCGTTAGTCATGCTCTTTATATATATATATATGGTCTCACTCCACACACATACACACACCCGTACACATACACCACACACACATATATATATATATACACAAAGTCAGAAGTGTATATATATATATATATATAATATATATATATATATATATATATATATACATATGCATAATATATGAGCTTAAATCCGACCAAAACCACTTTTCCTTTACAGTCAAATATTGGTTTCAAATTTTGGCACATGGCCAGCTAGTTCGGAGGAAGGATTAAGTCGTTTGCATCGCCTCCAGTGTTCGGCTGGTACTTATTTTATCGACTCCGAAACGATGAAAGGCAAAGTCGACCCCGGCGGAATTTGAACTCAGAACGTAAAGACGGGCGAAATACCGTTAAGCATTCTACTTGGCGTGCTAACGATTCTGTCAGCTCGTCACCTTTTCCCGTCCAAATATTGTTTGTTCCTTCTCGAACCACGCCTGGCTCATTAGGGCCGGTTTCCCGGTTTCCTTGGCGTATAGGTTCCCCACCTGGACGGGACGCCGGTCCGTCGCAGGTGAGCTGCAAGATACAGGAGGAAAGAGTGAGAGAAAATTGCGGCGAAAGAGTCAGCAGAAGTTCGCCATTACCTTCAGCTGGAGCTGCGTGGAGCTTAGGTGTTTCGCCCGGTCTGAGATTCGAACCCGCGATCCCTCGACCGCGAGTCCGCTGCTCTAACCACTAGGCCATGTGCCTCTACCGTCCAAATATTAGGACCGATTAAATATTCTTATGAGTATCTTAAGATGGCATGTAGGCTGAAGCCTTAGCAAGTTGGTCAAAATGTTTTGCGGTATTTCTTCCGTTTCTTTACGCTCTGAGTTCAAATCCCGCTGAAGTCAACCTCACCTTTTATCCCTTCGGGGTCGATAAAATAGACTATCAGTCACGTAATGGGGTCGATGTAATCGATATGTCCCCTCTCCTCAAGATTGCGGACATTGAACCCTGAAATGAACCGTCGACACGTTCAGGGAAATGTTGTGATCGCGGTCGCTAATACGCCATGGAAACCGGGCGACCGGCCTTATGAGTGCTAGGACTAAATAAAAGGAAAGAATTATCCTAGGTATGAACAAATTTATATTAGAAGACTATGACGCAGGCAAAATACAAGTACAGACATACATAGGGGCGAGGATAGACGTAGCCTTACATGTTAAACATCGAAAGTAATGCTAGATGAACACTTGAGTGGGTGAAGAGATGATATGTTTCAAATACAATGCAAAACTTTCATTGAGTCCTTAAACAGAACACTTAACTCTACATATCACATGTCATCTATTTGCTTCTATCAGAGCTCTCGAGGGAGAAAGGGTGTAACCTATAAGATACTAGACTCTATTCAGGACACTTAGCAATTGTTAACATATTTCATACATATAACATTAAAAAGTTAACTAGAAATAAATGTGGTGAGGAAATATAATATTAGTTTATTAGTAGTAATATTTTTGCATACGGGACAGATTTATTGAGCTATTATAAAGTCATTACATACATACATACATACATACATACATACATACATACATACATACATACATACAATATTGATGGTGAAACTCCTGCAACTGTGATCCAGAAAGTCCAGGATGGAAAAGCACTTGGAAGAGACTTGATTGTTGGATATTGGTTCAAGAAGCTAATATTCTACCGACCATATGTTATCAATATGTACCAGCAAGCTTTCATTGGTAATAATAGCATACCACACTGGTTAGCTCTAGCAGCGACAAAATTGATCCCCAAATGCAGAACCACCCACATAGTAAGAAAAAACAAAACAAAACTACCTATCAATTGTATGCCAGAAATTAATGTATAAGATACATACATGTTTAAACCTCTTGCTCCAGGACCATTGTGAAACCAATAACATTATCACAGAAGAACAAGCAGCTGGGAAGAAGGGAATTTGGGGGTGTGCCGAGCAATTACTAAGCAACAAAACTGTGATGTCAGAGGTGCTAGAGCATAAGAAGAATCTAGTTTCAATGTGGCCAGACTACACGAAAGCCTTTGACTCTGTTCCCCACTCATGGATGCTAGAAACCCTTCGACTTGCTGAAGTTCCAGTAAGAATAGTCAAAGCCATAACTGACCTGACTTCATCGTGGGCCACCATCTTAAAATTAAGCACAAAGAGTGACTGCATTATCGCTGATAGAATAAAGTATCACAAAGGCATATTCCTAGGAGACAGCCTCTTTGTGATGTTTATACTTTCTGTAAACCCCTTGTCATTCATGTTAAGGAAGTCTGAAGGATATTTCACTGGTTTACATGGAAACAACAATACCAAAATTACACACTGTTTCTTTGTGGATGACTTAAAACGTTGTGCAAAGAACATACATGAGATAAAAAAGAGCCTTGACCTAATTACAACATTCTCAAAGGATATAGGGTTGGAGTTTGGTCAGAATAAATGTTGTTATATGGTGTGCGAAGGGGAGAAAACTATAAACCAGACTAGTAACATCTCCATCAATGATTTGACTGTTTCTCCTGTATCTGACGAGGAATGTTACAGGTATCTAGGGGTGGATGAAAATATATCTTACAATGGCACCTGTAACAAAACACGCGTCACTAAAAAATATTACAGCCGAATAAAGAAAATTTGGACCTCAGAACTCTCTGTATTCAATAGAACAGTGGCGCACAATGTGTTTGCAGTGCCAGTACTCATACCAACATTTGGCCTGCTTGATTGGACACTTGATGAGAACCGAGCCCTTGATGTGAAAACCCGAAAAATACTTACAAGCACACATAATTTCTACATAAACAGTGGTGTAGACCGCCTCTACCTAAAACGAAAACAAGGCGGCAGAGGTTTAACATCGATCCAAAATGCCTTTGAATGTCGCATCATATCCCTTCAACAACATATTTTAACCACCGAATGTCGAAGTGCATCCCTTGACCAAGTTTGCATACACGAAGCTGATAACATCATAAGACTTGGAAGGCAGCTCCTTGAGCAACGCTTTGTCTGATAACCTTAAATATATTCCCAAAGAAGTTGCACGACTCTACCGCAACGTATCATTAGATGAAAGAATGAGCCTATATGAGCAGAAGACTATGCAGTAGAAAGTTCCGAGATGATAGTAACATCGATCATCAAAGCAGTCTACCATGGACCAATAGCCGGATTACTACCTCCCACTTTGAAGGATATACGTTTGCAATCCAGCAACAGAAAATATCAACCAAGTACCTGATGCACAAAAGTGTTAGAGATGCAGGAAAAGCAGTAAAATGAGACACCCGATGCAGACTTTGTGGAGTTAACACCGTAGATATCACCCACATCATAAGCAGTTGTCCGAAAATGTCATCACGGTATTATTTATCGATGAGACATGATGTTGTAGCTAGGACACTCTATGATGAAACTAGTCGGGAGGATAATCCCGAGGACAAAGAAATAAGAACCCACAATATAATAGAAACCATAGCCACTCATGATAAAAAGGAATACTACCAGTGAAGATCTCAATAAAATGCAAGCACAACAGACTTGATATAATGATTTGGGATAGAGAAGAGAAACTGTGCACAATTGTGGAAATTAGCTGACCAGCAGATGCTAACATAAGGCTAAAGATAAGTGAAAAAGGGAACACCTATGCCGAACTATTGAGAAATCTGCAGTTACTCTATCCAGATTACAAGTTCAAGTTCATACCTGTAATTATTGGAGCCCTGGAATATGTAATACACTGTCTAATTACCAATTTTGAGAAATTAGGCTTCTCAAAACCTGAAAGTAGAAAGCTAATTCGAAGACTACAGATCCAATCCATCACTGGAACTGTAAAAATCTGTAAAACTTTTCAGAAGTTTATCATTTAAATATAGATGGGCATGAATGGATATGCAACTATATGCATGAAAATACATACATAAAACATACAAATCTGCACATACATACATACATACATATACATACACACATACATACATACATACATACATACATACATACATACATACATACATACATACATACATACATACATACATACACACATACACGAAGGATCCTTGAATCTAGATTAGAAACCGGATTTTTTTCTATTGGCAAGAAATCTTGAAATAAAATTGGACAATGACTTACATACATGCAAGTATATAAATGTATGTATGTACATATATATGTATATATATGTATGTATATATGTATATGAGGACGTGGAACAAATATAGTATTATTGCACGCTCAGGAAAGAAGGAAAGAAGGAGGGTTTAACGTTTCGGGCGGAGCTCTTCGTCGGAAACATAGGAGAAGGAAAGATCCAGAGAAGGGAAGACAGAGGAAAAAAAAATCGCCAACGGTACACACGAGGTCACATTTTGTATAAATATGTATGTATATATATATATGAGTGTGTGTGTATGTATGGATGTACATATGTGTGTACGCGCGCGTGTTGTATGTATGAATATAACCGCAAGCATAGAAGATATTTGCTTCGCAATAATATCCCACTCTGCGGAATCTTCCTCAAGTGTCGTCCACCGTAGCACAGGGTACAGGGTTGACCCAAATCTTGTGAGTAAAATTTGAGAGACGGAAAAATCTTTGCAAAGGTTACCTGCTTATCCCATACACTGTCACATCCGATATGTACCCAAGAAGTACATTAAAGATACAAATTTATGCGGGATACTCAGCCACTATTACTTTAATTCAATGAATATGTTGCTCTTGATCGGAAAACTGGAATACATATCTTCGAAACTGACTGGGATCCATTGACGTTTTTATGAGCGTGTATATATGTATATATATTATACTTTTTTACTCTTTTACTTGTTTACTGTGGCCATGATGGAGCACCGCCTTTAGTCGAGCAAATCAATCCCAGGACTTATTTTTTGTAAGCCTAGTACTTATTCTATAGGTCTCTTTTGCCGAACCGCTAAGTTACGGGGACGTAAACACACCAGCATCGGTTGTCAAGCGATGTTGGGGGGGACAAACACACACACACGCACACACACACACACACACACACACACACACACACACACACACACACACACACACATATATATATATATATATATACGACTGGCTTCTTTCAGTTTCCGTCTACCAAATCCACTCACAAGGCTTTGCGAGACTATAGTAGAAGATACTTGCCCAAGGTGCCACGCAGTGGGATTGAACTCGGAACCATGTGGTTCGTAAGCAAGCTACTTACCACACAGCCACTCCTACGCCTGAGTATACCATAGTATATTATAGTATACTATAGTAAACTAGAACGCGCGCGCACACTCACACACACATACACAAAGTCATTCGTTAAATATTAGTAAAGCTAGACGGTATTGAAATCAGCCGACTAGGAGTGGTATTTCTCGAATATATTGACGGTTCTAGTTTTCGAATTGCACACAGACACAGCATATATATATAATTTATATCGTTTGAAACCTAGAACCGCCAACATATTCTTGAACTACCAATCCTAATCTGTTAGGTGATGGGGATTTCCATAGCGTCTAGCTTTACTAATATTTAACGAATGACTGACTATTACCATTAAATGTCTAACCCGAACATGACCCAGTGAACTTCGAAGATTAAGCGACACGTAAATTTAAGCCCCAAAGCAATTAAAGCACAAGGCTTCACACGGTGCAAAATAGTTAGCAAGACAAAGTGGGACTGATGTCCTGGAGGTCTAGGATTCGCGAACATGGATGGTTGTAACTAACGAAGCATGGAAATTCAGAAATGAAAGAAAGATGAGAATGTACGAGTTATTAATTATGAGGCTTAAGACGGAAAGTAAAGAAATGATAGAAATTGAACGCGGACGGGAGATGAATTGCTGTATCGTGCTGTGAAAATATAGAAGCCAGGGGTGAGAGAAAGAAAGGAGTAATCAAATATTAATTCTTTTACACTGTTACGGTTGCGAGTTTTGATGAAAATATAAAATTAAGATAAAAACCTAATATTCTGGATATTAATCTCAGAGATAAAAGAGAAATATATCAAGACGACGCTAGGCATAAATGAATGAGGAGCGAACAACGGACCCTCTTCGTGGTCTACTCGAAATAGCAATGAATACTCCATGAAATAGTCCCCTTATATCAAATAGAGAGAACACGTTGAATAATGTAGTCCTATATACACAACTGAAAACAAAGACGAAATGGTTGTAAGTGAAATTCTTTATATCTCTACCACCCGTGGATAAGCTTACAAAATCAAAAACATCGCAGCACCCATAACCTTCGGAAGCACTTCTTTCATACTCAGAATTATTGAAGCATGAAATAAATTACCTACGATGGTTGTTAGCTGTCAGGACTCTGTAGCTTTCAAAAATTCCATGCTTCTTGAAATTCAACAGCTTTACTGTTCTTTTACTGTTCCCTTTTTGCGAGGGTGGGGTTCGGTGTTTTTTTCCTGCGTTCTATACATGTATTATTGGCTATCGTTGTCATCCTTCTTAAGTTGAATTTATGACTGCTTTTAACTTTTTCCGACGATTCGTGGTCCACCTGAATACTATATAAAACCAGCTTATTACTATTATGAGTTTTTCTTCTTTTAATTTTGTTTTCATTTCTAGCCGTCTTCTGAGGGCAAAGAAACTTACTGTATTCATTTACAGGCCATTAAAATAAACACACCGTATAGTTCTTTTACAAACTCAAATATGTTGTTGTCATCGTCGTCGTCGTCGTTGTTGTTGTTGTTGCTGCTGTCTTTTTTTTCCAATCAGGACTCACGCCATTAGCCACAAAGAATAATCTCTAATTCGAGCCTACTCTAAGCTACTAAGAATGCGTGTGGCAACTTGAAGATCCACAACTTGGAGCTTAGGTGTTTTTGCTCAATAAACACTTACAATGCCCGGTTTGGGAATCGAAACCGCGTTCTTGCGACTGCGAGTCCGCTGCCCTTAACACTGGACCATTGCGCCTCCACTGTTGCTGTGGTTGTTTGGGCTTGCCCGATCGATCAGACCGACTAGGAACCCAACAACAGCAACAACAACATGAATTAATGAATGAATACAAGACAAACCTAGTTACGATCGTGTCTCTTGTTTAAGTGTATACACCACACAATATTTCACGTTTACGATGTGTATTTGTGTTTTTAAACCGAGAAATATAATTAGATGTTAGAATCTACATTGTGATGATAACTCAGAAAAGAATTTAAAAAAGAACTCAAGCGCCCAGTAAAGTGTCAGTATACCAACCGGTAGTTTAATGGTTTGTACCCTGTTATCTGCGCTGCGATATGTCCATTGTTGAAGACATTTAACCCTTTTGACATCAACCTGTCTGAGTGCAACCTTGGTGGTGGTGGTGGTGTTGATAACAGTAATGGTGTTGGTGAGGTTGCTGTGGCCCGATGTGCTACACAGTGGGACTGAATCCAGAACCATGTGCTTGAGAAGCAAGATTCTTACAGTACACTCATGCCAACACCTATGGTAACGAAAAGGTCAGCTATCTCTGTCTCAGTTTACATAACTATATACGGTCATTACAGATAAGCACAGACTGTTAACTAAAGGAAAGGTGTGTATTTTAATGAACGCTTCGTTAAGTTATAATATAAAAACTCCTCGCATAAGATTTTCGTTTGAGAAGATCAGATTTTGTTAAAGCGACACGCCATAGCCATAGTGATTTCCTACACAGGCACATGGACTCAAATTTGGTGGAAGAGACCAGTCAATTATATCTACGGGGAAACTTGATTGTTTTTTTTTTTTAACAAATCCTAAAGAATGAAAGCTAAAGTTGATCCTGCCGAGATTTGAACTCAAAATGTAAAGAGCCGGGCCCAACCCCTCTCCCACTCCCCGAAAAAGAAAAGAAAAAAATGCAAGGCAGTTTGTTATGCATGGGTATCCAAAAGGAAAATGCATTAATGAATCGTTCAGATAGGACTTTATGGATTAGGTGCTTGAGGACTCTACTCCAACTGTGGACAGAGAAGATGGATGGATGGATGAATGAATGAATGAATGAATGAATGGACGGATGGATGGATGCATGCATGCATGCATAGATGGATAGATGCATGGACGCATACAGGTCTTCAATTGCTATTCAGTTGAGGTTATTCTTGGACTTCTAGTCAATCCGAATCTAAGTAAAGAGGCCTACAAAATTAGAAAGTCACTCCGGTTGTTCATTCTTCCAAAAAATATCCTGAAATATGTAAGATTACCCTGAATTCTGTCTCTCCTGCGACGTCTTCAATGATTACCGACAGCAACCAACAATAAATACGATTTAAGATATTAATATAGGAAGACAACATCAACAAGTTTTAGAAACAATGCATCAGAACAGAAAACTGAGCTTTCAGCTTCTATTGGAAGACTACTACTAGTAGTAATGGTGGTGGTGGTGGTGGCGA
>NC_043002.1:67132281-67177281 GCF_006345805.1 Octopus sinensis | reverse complement strand
GTTTCAGTCACAAGACTGCGGTTTCCGTCTGCCGAATTAATTCACAAGGCATTGGTCGGCCTAGGGTTGGCTATAGTAAAAGACACCCAAGGCGCCGTGCTATGTTACTGGACCCGGAACCAGGTAGTTCAAAAGCGAGCTTCTTAAGTACACAGCCGTGCTTGTGTCTATGTACATATTAATAGATATTAATAAATGTGCATAGTAATATTTGTCTGTATATCAGAAACGTATGCAAATAAAAAAAATAATCTATATATTTATGTATTTTAAAATTAGGCATTAGAAACAATAATACTGACGTCTGTACCATCTCAAACTTTGTGACTTTATTTATCGGTGTTCTTTATCTGAAAATTTATTAACATTGCGTTTCATTAATACACACTCATACACTTTGTCATCTTCTTTCTCTCTTTCACTCAATATTCCCCTCCCCCTCTCTGTCTCTCTCTCTCTCTCTCATCTAGCGTTCTAATACAAACAATGGCCGGAAACAGGAATCCAGATTTAGAAAAAGGTGTGGTCAGTGTTCTTTGTTCATCTTCGTTATTTAGTTTAATCTTCACTTGCCATAGGCGTCAACTTGCTTCTGTCTGTACGTGTCTATACGGTGTCTGTGCTTTGATTCCAACACTACACGGTCGAGCCTTTTTAGTGTTGATGCAATTTTATTTTTCCTTCTCCCTTTTTTTTTCCGCTGCCACCAAAGGCAAAGCGGGAACCCACCTGGTATACATCGGAAGAATAACAACTCCAGCATCCTGCTAACGCCCACAGTTTATATAACCGTAGTTATATAACACGCAAATACGTGAAACGAAGTAAATGGGCTGTCATATAAATTCGTTCGCTTTTTTTCCGTTTATTTTTATCTTCAGTTTTATTTGAATTAACACGAAAAATATTTTTATTGCAATGATTTATGGATTTTTAAGCTATAAATTTTCCTCTACAACTTTAGAATCATTGATAAAACTTTAATTTCATTAAAAAAAAAATGCAATTGATAAACTTTTAGTTTGTCATTTTTATGAATAAATTTTATCTTTTTAACAAACTTATAACGACTAAGAAACGAATGAATTTATCTGACAGCCCAATTTATACACACGCATTTAATTTTAATGTCGCTCATAGTTTACATATGTGAATCAATTTATATCCCAGTTTTAACCGTTTATTAACCATGAGAATCTCTATAAATAGTAAAGTGGGTCCACACAAAGAATATATTGCTAATATATGCACAAGGTATTGTATCTGCAAAGGGATTATAGTCGATAATATCAACCCTAGTATTTAACTGGTATTATATTTCATCGACCCCAGAAGAATCAAAAGCAAAATCGACCTCGGCTTGTCAAAATTCGCAACCAAATCCTTTCCATCAATTCACCATCTTTAAATTAATTGCTTTTGTGGTTCTCAACTTTTGGGAGCTTCGTGATGCACGAGTGACCATTTTTGTACGGAAACCTATATGAAAAACAAAAAAGGTATTGTTTACTTTGTTATAAATTAGTCATATCTGTGACAAAATTATATCTAACAACGTTTTCCGAGACACTCGATGATTTGTATGAGACTGTTATTATTCTAAACAAGATTGTTGTGCAGTTCTATATTTAAGAGATGAGGAATTATGTTCGTTATTTACATTATTTACATTCGACGGATATTTGTCCTCTTCTTGTTTGTTGTTAACACAACGTTTCGGCTGATATACCCGCCAGCTTTCATCAGATGTCTTGGAGAAATTTCGAACCGGGGTTCTCATTCCTATATGTAAACTATGAGTGACACTAAAATTTAGGAATGAGAACCCAGGTTCGAAATTTCCCCAAAACACCTAAGAAGGCTGGAGGGTATATCAGCCGAAACGGTGTGTTAACAACAAACAAGATTAGGACAAATATCCGTCAAATGTAAATAATGTAAATAATGTAGATTGTTGTGTTCTGGTAAGGGTGGGGGTTATACTTTTTTTTGCTCTTTATTTTTTACATTTTCTTTTTACTTATTGTTAATTTTATTGATTAATGAAATACGCACGAGCTAGCAGCAATGTTAGAACGCCAAGTAAAATGCTTGGCAGCATTTCGTTCGTCTGTACGTTCTGAGTTCAAATTTGTCTTTTATAGTTTCGGGGACGATAAAATAATTATCAGACGAGCACTGCACTCGATATAAAAGACACCCCACCCTCCCGAAATTGCTGGCCTTGCGCCTCAATTTGAAATCAGTATTTTAAGGAATCTTAACAATTCCTCTGCTGCATTTAAATCACTTCCAACAACTTCAATAGAAAAATTCTATGACACAAGTCACAAACCTCATTGAAGATGTCGAGGGGTTTTCATTTAATTTTTGCTTTAGATTTGAAAAAGTGTGCTATAATCAGAGATCATTGAAAAGTGTTTCTAACAGAGATAAATATGGAATTTTTGAAATATGAGGGGATGCTTAAAAGTTCCTGGCTTTGGGTAAAAGAAAATACAGGAGGATCAGTTAATCATGATTTTATCCGACATATTTCCCTCTCAGATTTACACACTTACTGCAGTGGTCCTTCAGTTTTTGAAAACTCTATAAAAGAACTCGGAAGGTTGGGCCTCCAACCAGGCTTTTAGTGATACCCTTAAAGCCAGGAACTTTTTAGCATCCCCTCGTACTTACTCTCCCAAATTTCTCTGTTTTGTTTGGATGACCTTCTATCCAATTTTTGATAAAAGTCTAGAATCTGAAAAACATTGAATATGTTTTCTTTATTAGTTTGGAATGAAGTTACATCGAGACCAAAATGCTGGCATCAACTATTTACATGATGCTTTTGTCTTTCTTGACGAAGGGTATGATAATTTTGTGTCTTGGGAGGGTCATTATGCCAATTGTAATAACACGCACGGAAAAGAAACAAGGGAAAAACAGTGCCTGTATTTATAATCACTGGTGCAATGTCCTTTCCAAGATACAAAAAAATTTGTTTCAACTCAGGAATTCCCATCAAGAATCTTGCAAACCAAATACAAAAGCGGAGATTTCATAATTGTTTGTGGAGAAATTAGATCGGTCAGCTAATTTAATGTAATTTTAAGTGATTCACTGGAATATCTATTAACCGTCCAATTTTGTTAGTTTATGGAATTTCTCTATTTTGGTGCTAGATTTGAAAAGTACCAAATAGTTTCTTAATCTCCAAAAGCTACGTAATTTGGTTTTGTTGAATATATCAACTGTATGACTTTAGTTAGACTAGCTCTACTGAGAGTAAAACACCAAATCGCTTTCCTTCTGAATACTAAAGCTGTTTCACTTAAGAACTGATAGCTGTTCTCTCTGGGTTAAATCAGACTTCTCTGATTTATCCTGATATAACCTAAGTAATTTAAAAAAGTACGTTTGATTTCAAAAGAAAAAGGGGCAGCTATTTGCTGGGATAGTTTAAATATCAACTTTATACAGTAAAATAATCTTTGTTGACGATAAGAAACTTTAGAGGGTGCGAATGTTATGTTACGTGAATGAAAAGGCGGTTTTCTTTGATAGTAGCTCATATGTAGCCACCTCAAAATACCGCTCGATTCAATTGTTCTTTAATTTCTTTAGTTGTTAGAATGAGGAACAGCTGTATTATTAGCTTGTCATAGATTAACACAAAATCTCAGGATGTACTATTTATTCTTGGTACTGCAACCATTGGGGAGAACCATATTTTTTGACCAGTTTCCTCTTCAATCATATCTTGTAATCAATCAAGTATCAAGTTCAATCTCAGCATGTTGCCTGACGTGAAATGGGATCCACCTTAAAGATTATTGTAGTGAGACTGCTGTTCTTCAGTTTCTCAATCAGAGACTATTTCTTTGAAACTTGACCTACACCTATTTATCTTTAATCTTAGCACTGAAATCGTTTGAAGACTTTTCAACAGCACAGGGAACAAATCTCGGTACACCCACGGCTTAACTAAGTTTAACCCGCACACCGTTTCATGAACGTCTGACTTCACACAGTTCATTTGTTTTGTCGTTGCAATATGGATCTGTATAATTTCAAACAACGAAATACTACCGTCCATGAATTCACGTACATCAACACATTCGAAGTAATAGTGAAATTACGATAACACTAACCGATAAAAAGTGTTGTTGTTTAAACGACTGATCGCTATTGGGAGGAAGCTCTCCGACACCCCAACAATACAAATTTTTACCATATGTTACCCCAAATTTTCTCACTCTGGAACAAGAAATCCCCATCCCATACCACTTAGACTCCAATCTCTACCTCTTCACTTCTTATCACCTCTACTATTCTCATCAAGAGAGCTCGTAATTACGCTATCTACTTTTTTTAATCCTAGAATTTGAAAAAAATTAAGACTTTTTTAATAACACACGGTATAAATATCGATGCACAGACTTTGATAGGTTAAAACAATTCACACATCCTCCTCCTCCGACAAAGTACTTCTGACCGAAATGTTGGACTTCTCTTATTCTTCACGACAAAAAATTAATATTTTTCTGTTTCAATTATGTCTATTAAGTCTTGCTGACACTGAACATCACTCAGCTTCCTCGATTTTCTTTTCCAATTTGTTAAGTTGGTGGGTTTCTAAAAGTACTCAGAACGTTAATCAATTAAACGGCTTGCTTCTTTGGATTTTTTAACAATAAATTTCCAATGCAGTCTGAATCCATGTCATAGTGTAATAACAACCCTCTCCCAATAATTCAATTGGTGATATAGGAACATAGCTATATCTTTCTTGTTTTACAATGTGGGAGTTATAAGTTGCCATTTTTTAAAATTCATTATCATCGTATTAAAATTTTTTTCCAGTCAATTATGTTATATGGTGCACCAAAGCTTATCATGACTGAGATTTTCTTTCCATCAATGTCTATTACTGAGTTGTTCAAATGCTTTTTATTGAATATTGGGAATAGGAATCCATCGACATCATTTTCATAAACTTTATTGACTTTATTATTTTAGATATAGCTTTGTTGTTTTGATTTCATGTTCATTGAAGCAAAATAGCCAGTTCTGTTTCAGATATTGCAACCCTTCTTTCATTTCGAGTTATCATTTATCTTTGCATATGTGACTTCAACTTCCTTTTCTATAACGATACATTGGTTTCTTCTTAATGAGCTGTGAAATGTTGCTGTTATTTTTGTTAAAATGTCTTTACTTGATTTAATATTTCATCGTGGATTTCGTTGTCTCCTCCGATAGTATAACACGTCTTATACAAACTTTCCTTCTTGTTGTTTCTACAAAGTCGTCCAGTTGTTGGCGGTATTTGCGTGAGGGACTGATATCCGAAAATGTATGAAGTCATCTTCTCTATATACCGATCTATATTAGCGCTCACTTTATGTTGTAAGTTATTAACTTTGGATCTTTATGTGTGTGTTTGTAGTATAATCTAATAAGGTAGCGAGCTGGCAGAATCGTTAGTACATCGGACAAAATGCTTAGTGACATTTCTTCCGGCTCTTTGCGTTCAAATCACGCTGAGGTTAGTTTTACCTTTCAACCCTTCGGGGTCGATAAAATAGAGTATCAGTTAAGTACTGGAATCGATGGAATCTCCTTGCCCCTCCAAGAAAAAAATTGATAGCCTTCAATCCTACAAAGAACCGGCGTCCCGTTCAGAGGGAATGTTGTAATCCTGGTCAGTTATGTCATGGAAACTAGTTAACCGGCTTTATGAGTCCTCTAGGGCTCCATAAAAAATAAGAACTCCTTCGTTGGGATCGTTTACACAAATACAGTTAAACTGTTTGAAGTTTATTTGTCCCACCGAGTAAGTTATGTTTTCAACACAAAATCCAAACTTGACGAAGGAGTTCTTATAATTTTGTTTTGCAAACATAACATCGTATATATTCAATTCCTCTGTTGTACAAATAAAAGTCAAACAGTTTAAGTGTATTAGTGAAAAATAGCCCCATAATCATTAAGTTTATGGAACTGAGCTCAGTTAACATCTCCTAGATTTACATTTTACTATTTTTTTTTGTAATGACTTCTGCTATACTCTCTCTTTTACTTTTACTCTTTTACTTGTTTCAGTCACTTGACTGTGGCCATGCTGGAGCACCGCTTTTAGTCGAGCAAATCGACCCCAGGACTTATTCTTTGTAAGCCTAGTACTTATTCTATGGACCTCTTTTGCCGAACCGCTAAGTGACGGGGACGTAAACACACCAGCATCGGTTGTCAAGCGATGTTGGGTGGGGGCACAGACACACAAACACACACACACATACACATATGCATACATATATACGACGGGCTTCTTTCAGTTTCCGTCTATCAAATCCACTCACAAGGCTTTGGTCGGCCCGAGGCTATAGTAGAAGACACTTGCCCAAGGTGCCATGCAGTGGGACTGAACCCGGAACTATGTGGTAGGTAAGCAAGCTACTTACCACACAGCCACTCCTACACCTATGAAATAATAAATTTCTAATGACTCATCGTATCCATGTGATACTCATTGAAAAGTTGATGTTGTTTATTGTCATAAATGTACCGAGAGTTGTATGTAAACTCGTGCCTATTAAAGATCTGGATAATGATATAGCATATTTAGAAACGGAACGCTGCAGAGATGTATTGAAAGGGATTTCTGGATTCCTTTTCGTTCCTCGAACGTAATTTCAGATTAGCAACCTATAACAATAATCCACGTGAAATAGTTGAACATGTTTTATGTATGTTTGTCCAAGCTCACTAACAATAACCAAGCTCTTATCATTCTACACACGTCGGAAGTACATGTTAGTTACTGAGCTTCGTTTCAGTCGAAATAGATTTAAGAATATAGAAGCAATTTAATAAAAGAAACTAAAGAAATATATATTGTAACATTATAGTTATCTTATGAGCTTTAGAGCGTGAAGTAGAGTCAGTTTTACAATTTAGTTTGTTACATGTACGACCTCAGTGAATTTATTTCTACTGAATTTAGCTTTAATGGGTTTTCTTGGAAGCGACTTTCCGGAATCCCGACCGAAGTATTTTCTGCAGATGACAATCCGCCAAAGTCACCCATTTGAAATAACAAGTAATTTATTACTTGTTGAAGTAGATGAAAATATATCTCGCTAGGTGTATCCGTTTAAACCAGATATGTAAAATGGCTGAGTGGTAATTAGCTTGTTTACGAACCACGTGGTTCCGGGTTCAGTTCCACTGCATGGCATCCTGGGCAAGTGTCTTCTACTATAGCCTCGCCGACCAAAGCCTTGTGAGTGGATTTGGTAGACGGAAACTGAAAGAAACCCGTCGTATATATATGTATATGTGTTCCTTTCTGTGGAAGAGCGTAGGCTCGAAATGTTAAAGACTTTTTCACTTCCCAAGCGTTAAACTAATACATCTGTTTGTTGTCTACAGCACCTGTCTTAATCTTTTGCTTTTTTTTGTAAATTCTCCCTATATTTATATATATGTGTGTATGTATGTGTGTGTGTGTGTGTGTGTGTGTTTATGTTTATTTGTCTGTGTTTGGCCCCCAGCATCGCTTGACAACCGATGCTGGTGTGTTTACGTCCCCGTAAATAAGCGGTTCGGCAAAAGAGACCCATAGAAAAGTACTAGGCTTACAAAGAATAAGGCCTGGGGGTCGATTTGCTCGACTAAAGGTGGTGCTCCAGCATGGCCGCAATCAAATGACTGAAACATGTAAAAGAGTAAAAGTGTAAGTATATTTATTTGACAGAAAATCAATGCAAGATCATTTCGTCGATTTCGTTTCTATGCTGGAAATAACTATTTACTTATTTAGAGAAAAGTTTTTCTCTCCAGTTAAGTAAATCCGCGACATGGCTTTCATTTCAGGTTCCAATCACTTCTCAGTGCTTATATCAGTGATTTGTGAAACTTACTAATATCATACTGTACGGTTTCTTTCTTTTGTATCTGACGGATTTTAAGTTTGTAAATAACCGAATAGACATCTTGGGTGTTCTACGACTGACAGAATTAAGGCGGCGAGCTGGCAGAACCGTTAGCACGCCGGGCGAAATGCTCAGCGGTATTTCGTCTGCCGCCACGTTCTGAGTTCAAATTCCGCCGAGGTCGACTTTGCTTTTCATCCTTTCGAGGTTGATAAATTAAGTACCAGTTACGCACTGGGGTCGATATAATCGACTTAATCACTTTTTCTGTCCTTGTTTGTCCTCTCTGTGTTTAGCCCCTTGTGGGTAGTAAAGTAATAGGTATTTCATCTGCCGTTACGTTCTGAGTTCAAATTCCGCCGAGGTCGACTTTGCCTTTCATCCTTTCGGAGTCGATAAATTAAGTACCAGTAATCGACTTAATCCCTTTATCTGTCCTTGTTTGTTCCCTCTATGTTTGCCACTTGTGGGCAATAAAGAAATAAGAATTAAGGGTTCCAATATTCTAAATACGAACTCCACTGGGTTAAGTTCTACCTTATCCCCGAGTATAGTTTCAAGTTTTGTAACAAGGTCAGCAATTTTTAAAAGAACAGCGAAAGTCGATTACATCGATTCCAATACTCAACTGGTGTTTATGTTATTAATTCAGAAAGAACGAAAGGCAAAGTCGACTTCGGCGGATTTTGAACTCAGAACGTAAACACCTTGCTCGACACGCTTGCGATTCTCAAACATACGCAAACACACACACACACACACACACACACACACACAGTACCTCGTAGCGTCTAAACTCCCCTAACAAATTGGTTTCTCTCAATAATAGCAAATAATAATTTTATTGTGACGCAAATTATCTAAATAAATCTCCGAAACACAGGCGCATGCACACACACATCCCCGCGTATATATAGACACACATAAATACGTATATATATATATATATATATATATATATATATATATATACACACACACACACACATACATATATACATATTCATATGTGTGTGTATGTGTGCGCGCGCGCGTGTGAGCACCGTATTTAATGGCATATAAGACGCAGTTTTTTTCAAAAAGACAAAGTCTCAAAAAGTTCACTGAGGACCAATATGTACGAAGTTGGGCCTGATGCTCTTTTTCCTGAAAATGCGCTACTGAAATTCGTTTGAATCTCATATGCTGTATATTTTTTATGCCACCAAATACGGAGTGTGTATGTTTATGTGTGTGTGTGTGTGTGCGCGTATTTATGTGTGTGTGTGTGCGTGTGTTTATGTATGTGTATATATAGATGGGAAGAGAGAGGGAGAGAGAGATGATGTGTTTGTAAATATTGATATTGGCTTCATAATAGTAATGTTTGTTTCTTTTGTATGAGAGTTGCACGCAATGCATTTTGATAAACTATCGATTTTTCAGTCAATTATATTATTTTCTAATCAATTACGAAAATGGGTTTCGTTGTCGTCGTCTCCTTAGATATTTCTTAGCAAGAAGAACATGTCCTTCGTCTTCAAATAACGATTTCAAGAGCTGTTAAAAAGCTTCTTCTTCTTCTCTTCTTCTTCTTCTTCTTCTTCTTCTTCTTCTTCTTCTTCTTCTTTTCTGTAGTAAAACTCCCTTGTCATTTCTCGTCTGCTTCATTCATCTTTTCCCTCCTAAATTTTCTTTTCTTATCAAGGTAAACATAAAGGCTTTACTGAAAGCGAATCAACAGCTGACAGATGGAAAAAATAAAATTCTGTCAGCAGTGGGTGTTTAAAAACGATTGTAATAAAATGGCTGCGAAAGGGAAATGGAAGAGGAAGGATGAACAAGTAACAGAAGCAAATGATCGTCAAATGGAAAATAAAAGGGAAGAGAAAAACACAGAAATATGTAAGGAAAAAAAAAACGAAAAAAAAGGGTAGCAAGAAGGAATTTACAACGGAACGATTAAATGCATGGAAGCAAATTATTACTAATAATATTAATATGAAAGTCTGTCTACGATTTTGTCAGTATTTCGTAAAATAACCTAAATTTTACCATATTTGCATGATTTCGCATGTGAGTTTTAAATGAATGGCTCTTTATAAGAAAAAATAATGAAATCATATTTGAAATGATAATAATAATAATAATAATAATAATAATGATAATAATGATAATAATGATAATAATAATAACATTAATGAAGATTTTAATAGTTAAATTAGATCGAAACCGAATGTTGAGATAATATTGAAGAAAATATTAAATATAATTCACAGGATTTCCATTTCCCATTCGCAGCCATTATATTATAATCGTCTTTAAGGCAACTTTTAAATGCTTTCTAATCGTAAAACTGGTAGATATATTGGGGCATAACGTGTAAGGGATAGAAGTAAGGCTAACGCGATAAAATGAAGGATTGCTGGTAAATATTAAACGATAACCGATAGAAGCGTTCAATAAAGTAAATATAATTTGATTTAAATGATTTCAGAATTATACCAGAATAAATTGGGATGAAATTGATAGTGCAGCTTTCTCACAAAAGATTAGTCTAAGAACTGGCTATACAATGTTATTAATAAGTGGAGAAGGCATGTCATTCTTGATCGATCTATATTTTGGTGTTAGGCTAATGATGGTCTCAAATTTAGCATAGGGCCAGCAATTTGGGGATAGGGTCGAGTCGCTTACAACGTCCCCACTTTCGACTGGTGCTGTATTTTATCGATCCAGATAGACAGAATCGGAAGAATTTGAACTAAGAACATAAAGAGAGGGAAACAAATGTCACTAAGCATATTGTCCGGCGCGCTAACGTTTCTACCTCCCCACAGCTTTATGCGAGACAAATATTAGGTTTGCATCAAACTGTTCACGCTCAGTGAAGTGCCCTTACTACAGTTCTGAAGAGATACATTGAACCCCTCCTTATGAAACCATATAGGACGAGTGAACGAAGTATTCTCTACGTGGCTGCTCAACATGCTAAAAATAGTAACCGAAGTTCTGTCAAATCAACCCCCACAGACCTTTAAATAAAGGAAGAATGCATTGGATACCATAATGTTTGAAACCCTTTAAAATATTGGATAATCATGATTAAATATTTTGCTCATCGCCTCGAATCATCAGCTACTCCTTCTTTAATTCTCTTTCATTTATAGGGATTATTTTAAGCCCCTACCTTGCAAGCCACCAGATAATCACGATCAGTGTTGGTACCATTAAAAAAAACACCCAGTACTGTCTGTAAAGTGGTTGCCATTAAGAAGGGCATCCAGTCATAGAACCCATGCTAAATTAGATACTGCTGCATGACGCAGTTATTTTTATGATCAGGGCTGACTTGGGGCCATGCAACGATAATAATATACAGAGGTTTGTTAAATTTGTCATTTGAAATATTCATTAAAGAATTATGAGTGTTCTATTACAGTTTTTTAAACCATTAATAGGAATTACGGGTCAATTATGAATTTTCGAAGTGTCTCGGTAGATCAGACATCAGTGAGGCATTTTGTAGTGCTTGTTATAATGAAAGCAAGATTATATTAAGATTCAACTGGTAAACAAATTTGAGCTCATTTCAAATATAGTTCCAATAACTGTTCTTAGATTTTTCGGGAGACTAGTAACTGTGCAAGAGTTGTGCGTGTAGGATAAGTTCATTTAGACGTTTAATTTTTACAGTTGTTTATAAATGGAATCTTAGCATCTGTAGTTTAGTCATTATGATATCTCGGCCGCCTAGCTTTCTGGAAATATAATATGACATAAAATGTGGTATCTGTAATAAAAGATTACATAGAAGCATGCCTAATATCTATAAGATTACTCAGCGCTTCGTCGTTCCTTTAGAAATACATGAGAACGGAAAGCGAGAATTTCATTTATTATATTAGATTTCGGCAAAATACATTCTTGCTGTTTTTGTTTTTGCTTCTTGGGATGGAAAAAATAGTAATTTTTTATTTTGATTTTTACTTTATTTGTATTATTTATTTATTTATGTATTTTTTTTCTTTCCAAAGATATACTCTTGTTTGAAAGAAGTATTAATCTTGTGTTTTGAAATAATGAGATTGTTGTCACAATAGGATAGAAATGTAATTGAATTAAGGCGATATTATTGAAATAGTATATCCCAAATACTGTGTGATAAAGCGAAATAGTGAGATATTACTAATATACAGTGACATACAGAAATAGTAATGGCTGAAATAAAGTGACAATTCCTGCTTAAAAAGGAATTTTTGAAAAAATAAAAGTTCCTTGATTATGAAACAGATAGACGCCAAGATAAAAACCAAACACTAACTGGGTATGATTTGATACCAAGTTATGTTTATTACTTCTAGCATTTCAGGAATTCTTTTAAAAATGAACAAAAACCGAGGATAATAACCCATATATGTTATCTGGTGTCTGTTAAAACTCCTAATGTTTTAAAACCTCACATTGTTTTGGCTTGGTTTTATTTCGCCTTGTATTTTGCTGGTTATGTTATTTAAAATAAATATTTTTAGAATGCTGAGTTGGAACAAAAGGATTTAGCAGGAGATGTCGACTGGAATATATGGTGCAAAGAATAGCTTGTTATTTTGTTAGAGCCAGCTGTTCTAAATAGGAAGTAAGAATATATTCCATCTTGAAAATTACCCCAAGACAGATTGGGAGAGAGGGGGAATGAGAGTGTATGTGTGTGTGAGAGAGAGAAAGAGAGAGAGATTGGCTTCTGTCATATTATTTAAATATCCTCATAAAGCGTCAAGCTGTCAGATTCGTTTGTACGCCGGACAAAATGCTTAGCGGTATTTCGTCTGCCGTTACGTTCTGAGTTCAAATTCTGCCGAGGTCGACTTTGCCTTTCATCCTTTCGGGGTCGATAAATTAAGGACCAGTTACGCACTGGGGTCGATGTAATCGACTTAATCCGTTTGTCTGTCCTTGTTTGTCCTCTCTGTGTTTAGCCCCTTGTGGGTAGTAAAGAAATAGGTATATCGTCCGTCTTTACGTTCTGAGTTCAAATTCTACCGAAGTTGACTTTGCCTTTCATCATTTCGAGATCGATAAAATTAGTACCAGTTGACTACATGAGTCGATGTAATCGATTTATCCGCTTCTCCAAACTTGCTGGCCTCGTTCCAAAATTTGAAGTCATTATTTAAATACCCTCAACTATTTACTAAAATGTGATAACACTACGCTTGTGAATATAAAAGATATTGAGTTGTCAGATAAATTCGTTCGTTTTCCTTTTCTCCTTAGTACCCATACGTCTAAAAAGAGATAAAAATTATGCAAAGTTCAAAAACGATAAACAAACGATATAGAGGAAGAATAGAAGTACAAAAAAAAAACACTACGGTAAAAATAATTTTCAAAAGGATTAGAAAGAATTGGGGGTGGGAGGAAGCAAATCGAACGAATTAATCTGATAACCCAATACATTGGTAAACAGTAGTATTGCATCGTAGTTGAGCAGTTCATTAAAACATGAACGAGATGTAAATTATAATAAAGTAAGCTTGAACATCTTATCATATAATAAGCGTTTATGTTTAAATGGCAGTACACTGTGTTTCTAAATAGTGTAGGAATGCGAAACGCTAAGTAATGCCCTCAAGGCAGGTTGAATAACATTAACTTGTCACTTGACTTGATGTACTTTTCGTATTAGACGCCATCACCACTTACTCAGCAATCTTGTCACAATCTTTTAACTGTAACAAGCTATGCATTGCTGTATAATCACTTCACTATATGTGTTAGTGATGTAAGCTGTACACATTACAACCTACAGTGAGTGGTGATAGCACAAATCGTCTGTTAACACGTGTACAAGATTATATAAAAACTTGTAATACATCCTAATGCTTTGTGAAAAGGTAATTTATTTCAAATGGTAGATAAATTCAAATTTCTGGCTTTTAAGGGTGGTGGAAGTTGGGGTTGGTACAAAACCTATTTAGCAAGCCTTGAATCTATGCCCTTCACTGGGGAAAAGTTTGACAGAAAACTGAAAGAATGAATTTCACAAAGGGTACAGACGCAAATTGTATGTTGTAGCTTTACAAGCGTAGGCGAAGGGAATTAAATATGATTGAGTGTGAATATGTTTTAAATGTCTCGCATTTCTGAAATATTGTCGAAGCGAATGGTTATTTAGCTAAGGCATTGAACTATCAGTTGATAATTAATGATTTTCAATCTACTAGAAAAAGATTTGTGTAATTTTTCCAATACGCTAATACTTCGCCTGTCCAAAGCGTTTTCATTCTTATTTTCAGATTTTTAGCTAGCCCTTGTTTCATACATTCTGAGTAATACAAAGCTTTCCTTTCATAAGTTCCAAGTTACTCTGACGGTCGGACGAAAAAAAAAACTGGGAATGTGTATCATATATGATATATGGACGCCGGGGAAACACTTTTTGTGTATCACATGAGAAACGCAGAACAGTAAAGAGTTAATTATCGATTGAAAAGAAGAAACGTATTCTAGATCATCCAGGAATACTTGGTAAAATAGAATGGCATTCGATCCAACATGATATATGTGTCTTCCAACATCTTATTACTTTAAACCTTACACAAATATATGACCCTTATGAACTCATGAAGACTTTGAGTGCATTTACACTTATTATTATATTTATTTATTTTACAATCTCTACAGCAAAATTAACACAATTACCCAAGAAAAGAGGACAAGACAGAATTATATTAATGTTGACAATATGAAAATGTCGATTGAATGTGTTTCAATTCTGAGCAAAAGTTTCCTCTTGAAAAACTTCTATATTGAGAAAGTAGCTTTAATACAAATGCAATTCATAATTCAACTGACTGTGTTTCCCAATCATAAAGTTACAATACGTCAATTGAGTGAAGACTACAGAGTATTTCACGGTTAGAGTAATAGAGTGATTAAAATCATAAATAACTTAAAATGGCTGTCAATTGAATCGTATTACTGACATCAGCTTGCATTTGTGAATATCTGCTTCATATTTCTATACACATCTACGATTGTCATAGCTATGTATCCATGATATTGAATTGGATATAGAAGTTTCATATGATATAGAAGTTTCATGAGATAAATCAAATTAAGCAGACAGGCGAGAAAGAGAAAGAGAGAGAGAGAGAGTAAAAAAAAACTAGCAAACAGAAAATACACAAGTACATATACACGACGGTTTGTTATAATTGTAGAGAGAAACCGAATACAATGATAGGACGCGACAGACATGCATGCAAGCAAAAAACTTGACGGGAGAACGTAAATTAGTTATTTATAATCAATACTGATATAGGTTTTAGTAATGAACGCTTCAGAAATATAGAATTACTTTTTGAAGACTACAAAATTTCACTGATTTTGTTGTGTGTATGTGTGTGTGTGTGTGTGTGTGTGTGTATGTGTGTGCGTGTGTATGTGTGTGTGTATGTGTGTGCGTGTGTGTATTGATGGTACTTGAGATGGTAATATATTTCAATGGTAAATATACGTTTTAGTCACTTGCTGACATTTCGAATATTTCTTTTTAAATAAAACATAATTTTACTTAATTGTGTGTAAACATATATATATATAAGTGCATATATATAAGTGCATATATATATATATATATATGTGTGTGTGTGTATGTATGTATGTATATATATCTATATCTATCTATCTATCTATCTATCTATATATATATATATATATATATATATATATATATATATATATATATATTTGTATAATAGAAATATGTTACAAAAGGAAAATAGAAACTACACGTGGAAATGTAAGGGGAAAAGTAAGAAGAAAAATAAGCGAAAATGCACACTGGAAATAAAAAAAAAGTAAAGGATTTTTATGAAAAGTAATGATAGATATATACTATTAGATGAACTGAGGTAGGAATAAAAGTAATAAAAGTCATTATTGTGAATTGTTAAAGAGATTTAAAAGCATACCGGTTTCGTAAATTTATTAATTATTGCTTTGAATGCACACCGATTAATATATATATATATGTATACATTCATGCATGCATGTGAGTGTGTGTGTATATATATGTGTCGGTGTGTATGCATGCGTACACCTGAATTTAACTTGTCCTCCATTCTTGGAGAAGTAGATAAGTCGATTACATCGACCTGATATTTATTTTAACGACCGCAAAAGGATGAAAGTCAAAGTCGAATTTGAACTTAGAATGTAAAATCAGATGAAATGGCCGATACGAATTTTGCTCGCCATGTTAACGATTTTGCAAGCTCGCTACCTTAATAATAATAATAATAATGATAATGATAATATTAATAATAATGATAATGATAATAATGATAATAATAATGATAATGATAATAATGATGATAATAATAATAATAATGATAATAATAATAATAATAATAATAATTCTTTCTATTATAGGCAAAATGCCTGAAATTTGGGGTGAGGGGGACTAGTCGATTACATCGACCCCAGAATTTCACTAGTACTTAATTTATTGACCCCGAAAGGATGAAAAGCAAGGTCGACCTCGGCAGAATTTGAACTCAGAACGGGCAAAATACCGCTAAGCATTTCGTCCAGCGTGCTAACGATTCTGCCAGCTCACTGCTTTAATAATAATAATAATAATGATAATGATAATGATATAATAATAATATAATAATAATGATAATTATTATTATTATTATTATTATTATTATTGAGTGAGAGAGCAGTGCATGCCATCAAAGTGACACTGGGGTAAAATATATGAAGCCCAGTATACCCATCATGACTACCCGTCTGATAAGGGTACACTAGGCACATGCATCACAACCATATGTGCGCGACATGGTGATCTCATATCAAGATAAACAGCACATGACCTTGCAGGTGGGGCCCAGTTAGTATTTTCTTATGGTCGAGTAACTCATCCCGCTCAAAAGGTCCCTGAATAAGGGTTGTTTAAGGATGTTGAACGAAACACCCCTGTTTCCAAAGGTGAATTATTCAAACCCCAAAGAATCCCTCTCAACACATGGCTATGATGCTCCCCCACTACTTCTGCTCGTGATCAGAGATACACATATCGTCAGCCACTAAGGGACATGCTCAACTGGTTAAGGTCAAACAACTGACAAGCAAATCTGTGGTATTGAGCAGAATATTTGCTGTAGCCCATCTTTGATACCAAGACAAAACAATGTACATGATAACACTTGCAATCAGTTAAGATCAGAAGCCATGAGAGCCACTGCCTGGTACTGCATCAGTATTATTATTATTATTATTATTATTATTATATTATTGAGTGAGAGAGCAGTGCATGCCATCAAAGTGACACTGGGGTAAAATATATGAAGCCCAGTATACCCATCATGACTACCCGTCTGATAAGGGTACACTAGGCACATGCATCACAACCATATGTGCGCGACATGGTGATCTCATATCAAGATAAACAGCACATGACCTTGCAGGTGGGGCCCAGTTAGTATTTTCTTATGGTCGAGTAACTCATCCCGCTCAAAAGGTCCCTGAATAAGGGTTGTTTAAGGATGTTGAACGAAACACCCCTGTTTCCAAAGGTGAATTATTCAAACCCCAAAGAATCCCTCTCAACACATGGCTATGATGCTCCCCCACTACTTCTGCTCGTGATCAGAGATACACATATCGTCAGCCACTAAGGGACATGCTCAACTGGTTAAGGTCAAACAACTGACAAGCAAATCTGTGGTATTGAGCAGAATATTTGCTGTAGCCCATCTTTGATACCAAGACAAAACAATGTACATGATAACACTTGCAATCAGTTAAGATCAGAAGCCATGAGAGCCACTGCCTGGTACTGCATCAGTATTATTATTATTATTATTATTATTATTATTATTATTATTATTAGGAGTTTTGTGGGAGTTCTGCTGGGAACCCTATTCCGATTTTCTTTATATTCTTCTTGATGCCTTCTGATGCTGTCCCCAAGAATTCAGCAATAAATGGTACTAACTTTACCTACTTCATTTTCCATAGCCGTGTTATTTCGTACTTAAAAGGATTGTATTTATCTATTTTTTCGCCTTCCTTCTTGACTATTCGTGAGAAGGCGGCGAGCCGGCAGAGTCGTTAGCGCGCGACAAAATGCTTAGCGGCATTTGGTCCGAACTTTACGTTCTGAGTTCAAATGCCACCTTGGTCGAGTATACCTTTTATCCTTTCGGGGTCAGTAAAATAAGTACCAGTTCAGTCTTGGGGTCGCTGTAATCGACTAGCTTTCTCCTCTAAAATTCCACTCCTTTTGCTTATAGTAAAAGGCTCATCATCATTATCATCTCCCTCTTCATTATCGTCTATGCGGACGTATGATAAAAGCAACGCAAGTGAGGAACAGCATATATTTGTGTATGTGCGCATGTGTACATATATATATATATTATCGCGTATGTTTAGATATCATTAGCATATTCCTACGCGTAGCATAGCAAATAGCCAGAGAAATAATATATTGTAATGGTGTTACTAGATTGCCCGTTGCAAATGTTATTATTATCATTATTATAGTGATATTAGTCACCCTAGTGATAAAACATTACGAACCAGATATCAACAGTTGGTGAGATAATTAAGTTATCGTGCATCAGGCAAAAGCCTTTCCATTGAAAATTAATTCTTCTTGTATTGATTTTAAGTGCTAACCCTCACCGTTTCCTTAGAAACATAATCTATAGATTGATATAGTGCGGACCTTTGATTCTTGGGCTAACAAGTCGATCCCCAAATGATGGTAATTCCATTCTATTATTCATGATTATCTAGATTCTGACATACATACGACTCTTTATTATAATAATAAAGGAAAATAACGTCAGTCATTTAATATTATACATAGGAAACAGTCTCACTCAAATTATACACACATACATACATACATATATATATGTATGCATGGATGCATGGATGGATGGATGGACATTTGTACATACATGCATATAAACGTTCATAAATATACAAGCGAATACACAGGGATAAGAGCTGTAATTATGGAATATGGTTTTTATCGATTGAATTCGTATTGCACATACGTACACAAATAAGAAAACCAACATATGTGATTATACATAAATATACATACATACACATTTTTTTCTATTCTTTTACTTGTTTCAGTCATTTGACTGTAGCCATGCTGGAGCACCGCCTTTAGTCGAGCAAATTGCCCCCAGGACTTACTCTTCGTAAGCCTAGTACTTATTCTATCGGTTTGTTTTGCCGAACCGCTAAGTTACGGGGACGTAAGCACACCACCATCGGTTGTCAAGCGATGTTGGTGGGGAACACAAACACAGACATACAAACATACACACACACACACACACACATACACACACACATACAAGCATATATATATATATATGTGTGTGTGTGTACGACGGGCTTCTTTCAGTTTCCGTCTACTAAAAACACTCACAAGGATTTGATGGGCCCGAGGCTATAGCAGAAGACACTTGCCCAAGGTGCTACACAGTAGGACTGAACCCGGAACCATGTGATTGGGAAGCAAACTACTTACCAAACATCCACTCCTGCACCTATGAGCCACTCCTATATTATGTATATATATATATATATATATATATATATATATATATATATATATATATATATATATATATATATATATTATATATATATATATGTATATATATATATATGTATGTATGTATGTATGTATGCATGCATGCATGCATGTATGTATGTGTGTGTGTGTGTGTGTGAGACGACGTGTGTATCGTTGGCGATTTTTTTACTCTGTCTTCCCTTCCTTGGATCTTTCTTTTTCCTATGTTTCTGACGAAGAGCTCCGCTTGAAACGTTAAAACTTCCCCCTTTTTTTCCTTTCCTGAGCGTCCAATAACATTGTACCTGTTCCACGTCCTCGCGTTGTTGTGTTTTCTCTTTGTGTTTTCATGTTTGGATTAACTATATATACACGCGCGTGTGTGTGTGTGTGTGTGTGTGTGTATATATATACACACACACACACACACACACCACACACACACACACACACACACACACACACACACACACACACACGCACGCACGCACACACACGGGACAAGAATGCAAAATATCCAGACAGTTAGGTGATACAAAAAGTGACAACAAAACATCCAGATAGACGATACAAAGAAAACAAGGACGGGTCATTCGGATTTTTCTTTCCTCCGAAATTGCAAAGATAATCTGGAACTCGACAACCGATGCTGGTGTGTTTACGTCCCCGTAACATAGCGGTTCGGCATTTAAAAACATCGATAGAATAAGTACTAAGCTTACAAAGATTAAGTCCTGTGGTCGATTTGTTCAACTAAAGTCGGTGCTACAGCATGGCTGCAGTGAAATGACTGAAATAAGTAAAAAATTAAAAGAATGAAAGAATGAAATATTTCATTGACAAGAACACACGATGAAAATATTTTTGTTCATTCTCCACAATACATTTCTACAAAATGACTGACTTATCCGTGTGCATTTTCCTAAACACATCTATATAACCTGGCTTGATTGCTGTAAATTAACATCTGATCAATTAATCACTTTAAATGCTTATATTTTGTCCCGAAATGCTTATATTTCGCCCCCGAAGTGATTCCTGTAGTTATTTCGCAGAGGGTGCCTCTGCTTGATTGATTAACTTGCTTCAAGTATCACCAGATCTTCTTGAACCTTCAAGACATCTTAAACAAGTACGGATATATCGGATAATGTAGCACTAGTATATCTTAAATGGTTGAATACTTTTCAGGAAATGTTTTCATAACTGGAGGAACTTCAATATGAACTGCAGCAACAACAACAATTCTTCATACATTCATACACACATCTATAGGTAGCTTACTTTGGTATAGGGGCAGGTATATACTTTTTTAAATTTTATTTTGATGGTTTGATTTGTAGGAAGGGGCCATACCCTTAGCTTCCTCAACTACTCAAAGGCCAATAGGACCGATGCAGTTAATGTTCTTAAACAACTGCAAATAGATGGCTGCAGGAAAAACAGACAATGAAAAGAACTCTGGAATAACGACGTTCTCGCAATGAAGGATAAAGATTAAAAATTATAGTGGGACCTAGGAGGAGGAGGAGGAAGAGGAGATAGAATACGGATAACGAGAGGAGGCGAGATGAATGAGTCGGATAAACATACGTTAGTCGTGTGAGATCATCCGGCTCCAAAGAGCTGAGGCAATTGCAAATTGCTGTAGAAAACGGCACAGTGAGAACACTGTTAATTTGCTGATGAGCAACTCCATGCTGATCAGTTGGGTTTCTGTAGTTTCTCGGGATTAAGCTGGATAAAATAACTTGGTGTAACACATCTGAGCTATTGTAGTGCTGTTTAGTATAGTGCAGGGTAATGTATTTTACTAGAATAGCATAATAACTATTATCATATACGAGGGAAGCATTTTATAGTTTAGCGTAAGTTTAGTAGTGTGTGTAGCAGTGTAGAAGAGTAATATTATGTATTTTTGTAAACACTGTAGTTGTTGGAGTGATTCCAATCAGTTCGTACTTGAAGTACATGTTAGTTTATGCATCATGGCCGCTCCTTATTCCAATATTCCGATATTTTTTCATATTTAGCGCTTGATTTAATTCTTTTGTAGGAGATTTGTCTTTACGTCTGGCACTGCGTATTTGTGGGAACATTGCCAAACTGCAGTTGATACAGCATTTGTTGTTATTGTTGATGTTGTTGTTGTTGATGGTCATGTTGTTGTTGTCGTCGTCGTTTTTAGGTCGGTTGTTGTCGTTAAAATGGCAGCTGCTATTGCACTAACTCCTTCCTTCGCATTTATACATATATACATGCCCCACCACTACCACCACAACTACCACCACACATAGACAGACACACAAATACACACACACACATACAAATATTGATTTGTTCCTTTTTCTGTATTGTCAGTGCCGTTACGTTTGGGGTTGGGGTAAAATGTTACCGAAGTTCTAATGAATCTTACGAAGCTATAATTAGTATTCACAGCAATATCGCGTTCAAGCAGGATTAATTAAATTAGAGATAAGCTTCCAGTGTGCTGAGTCAGCATTCGAATTTTGATTATTTTACTTTGCTTTAACTGTTAATGTCTTTAGGAAAGTCGTAAGTGTCATAACATCTCATTTCTTCTTGGAAAAGACATGGGCGCTATAATAATCCGTTCTGCTCTTACTCTAAAAGCATGGAACCATATGTCCTGCAAAAAATGAAACAGTAATATTATGCTCATGCGAAGGCGATGAACTGGTCGAATCGTTACTAAGTGATGAAAAATGCTTAGCGGCATTTCATCCGTCCCTATGTTCTGAATTTAAATCCTGCCAAGGTTGACTTTGCCTGTCATCTTTTTGGGGGTTATAAAATAAGTACCATTTAAACACTGGTGTCGATGTAATCGACTTATCCCCACCCCTGAAATTGTTGGCCTTATTCCAAAATTTGTAACCAATATTACGTTCATGCGAATATTGTAAAATGAAACTGCTATCTTCTTTCAATATTCAGTTGAAAGAAAATGCCCTTTTTCGCTAATAATGGTTTCTGATTTAGACATAAGGCTAGAAATTTTGATGGGGCGGGGCGGAATTATTCGATACAGTATTTGGCTATTTATTTTATCGACCCTGAAACGATGAAAAACAAAGCTGACTTCGGTGGGATTTGAACTCAGAATTTAAAACAACCGGAAGAAATACCGCAAAGCATTTTTTTTTCTTCGGATGCACTAACGAATCTGCCAGCTAGGCACTTCCACTTAAGCTCAAACTGCTACTGGGAGAAATATATATGTGAATATTATTGTATTCGTCTTTTTGTAAGAAAGAAATCAATAATGTTTTCTTTACATCATATATCTAATACCACTTTCTTTAATTTCAGTTTAAATTAAAATTTCCGACATTATCTACACACGCCCTGCCTGGCTGGAGATTACCTACCACTTGTAGATTATGGCTCTTGCATATTCGCTTCTTTAGAATGAGAAGATATCTTAAACGTCACTACGGTAATCCTCTTAAATATTTCCTTATTTTCAACTATTTTTTAAACATAAATATACATTCACAGCCTACAACCATACCAACAAAATAAAAAAAAAAAAAATAGAATATAAACATAGGTTGTCCCGCATGCATCTGCCTGTATTTCTATTTTTATTTTTATTATTTATTTAGCATTATTTCCTGAAGCTTATATTCACTGACCAAATTTTACAGCTTAAATTCAATTATATCTAGATTTGTGCAACATACAGTTGTTTAATAATTAAAGTAAATAAATGTTTAAATGACGTTTTGTTTTCTATATGGTTGTCTGTTTAATAAATATATTGACAGACATGAATTTTATTTGAGTCAATGCTGAGCCACTGCGTAAAACAACTTGGTGACAATATATACTGCATATGTAGGTCCTGGACAACTCATTTGTTGTCGTGCAGAGAACAAAATATATGCGAGTGCCGAAATCTAGGTTAACCATTTAATGACATTGTGTTCGTGTTTTACGTATAAAGCAAGGGTGGGGGAAACGTTTTAGTGCGGCGGACAAAATTTACAAAGAAGTAAAAAAAAAGGTCCGCGGGTGGATCACAAGTTCTAACTCTTATATCTGTGTAAATCTTGTATATATCTATGTATAATTCGACATACATTAATAAAGATACATTTAATACATTAAATTAACGCGTAACATCTTCATTAACACCGCCACTGAATTTAGGACATTTATATTACTTATGAGGTAGTCTATGTTTTTCAGTTAGAGTATAGTTGGGTCTCAAGGGGGTGGTAAAAACCTAGCAATATGTGTTTTATAGTAAAAACAAAATTTCCATTCAAATGGCAATTACCGGACGAGTTTCTGTTCTAGTCTAACTGTTTTAAGTCGTAGTAGAATACGAATATTGTATAAATTTTATAATTGAAAAATTTACTATATTTTGTACATTCGAATATATCAGTCTGTGGGCGAAATAAAATGGACTTGCGGACGCAATTACGTCCGCGGGTGGGGTTTCCCCACCCCTGGTACAAAGCAAGTCAGCTTAGAAAAGACCACTCTTTTCTTTTTCAACCGATGGTATAATTTCAGCTCCCCATAGTAACGATTGTATTCCTAATGATTCATTCATCCATCGGTTGTCTAGCGATGTGGGGGTGGGGGACAAACACAGACACACATACATATATATATATATATATATATATATATATATACACACGACGGGCTTCTTTCAGTTTCCGTCTACCAAATTCACTCACAAAGCTTTGGTCGGCACGCGGCTATAGTAGAAGACACTTGACCATGGTGCCACGCAGTAGAACTGAACCCGGAATCACGTTGTTGGTAAGCAAGCTACTTACTACACAGCCACTCCTACGCCGTCATCAATACGTTAAATATTTTACGATATTTTTCTTCACAAAGAACCCAAGTTGTACACAAAACTTAAAATCTCATTGTTACCCGATTTTTCCATAAACAATATTCCAGGTACAAATTCATACGTGCCCACAATGTAAAATTGATGGTGTTTTAATACTAATTCACATATCGTATGTGATGATAGAAAAGATACCCGACCATATTAGACGCACCCTATTTCAACAGCATATATTCAGGAAATAGTGACCACCACGGAAAAAAACTGAGCTGTGGAAGACTCAACTTTGCATACAGGACGAGCTACTAGATGCAGGAGGAAAGAGCGAGAAAATTTGTGGCAAAAGAGTCAGCAGAAGTTCACCATTACATTCTGCCGGTGCCGCGTGGAGCTTAGATGTTTCGCTCATAAACACACACCTCGCTCGGTCTGAGATAACGAACCCGCGATCTCTCGACCGCGAGTCTGCTGTTCTAACCACTAGACCATGTGCCTCCACTTATCATTGCATGTTACGCTAATATTCTTTCAAACTTTGGCGCATGGCCAGCAATCTTAGGGGGAGTGGAATAGTCGATTGCATACATAGTCTCCAGTACTTCACTGGTACTTGATCTTGGCGGAATTTGAACTGAGAATGTAGAGAGCCGGAAGAAATGCCTCTACGTATATTGCCCGACAAGCTCATGATTTTGCCAGCTGGTTGCGTCGTGTTATGCAATTGTTATAGACATTTTATGAGAAGAAACAGTACACTGAAGTGCTATTCGTCACGCAACAGCCGCGGCCAATAGTTTGGTTGTGCAGCCCACTAACTGTATGATGATTTGTTACAACATATAATAATTGTTGTGTGTGTGTGTGTATGTGTAATAGGCGTATGTATGGCTGCGTGGTTAGGTAGTTTGCTTCGCAACTACATTGTTTCGAGTTCACTCCCGCCACGCGGCATCTTGAGCAAGAGTCTTATCCCGAAGCTCTGGACCAACCAAAGCCTTGTGAGTGAGTGAATTTGGTTGACGAAAACTGTAAGCCGGAGGTATATTATGTGGGCATGTCTTTGCATTTATCCCCTCTCTCTTTCTCTCTCTCTCTCTCTCTCTCTCTCTCATACACACATACACACCGCTTTAAAACCGGTATTGATTTATTTTCGTTTCTGTAACTTAGCGGTTCGGCTAAAGGATGACTGACTAAGTCCCAGACTTTAAAATAAAATTCACGAGGCGATTTGTTCGATTGAACTTTTTAAGGCGGTGTCCCAGCATTGCCGCAATATATTTCACTTCTTCTTCTTCTTCTTCTTCTTCTTCTTCTTCTTCTTCTTCTTCTTTCTTCTTCTTCTTCTTCTTATTATTATTATTATTATTATTATTATTATTATTATTATAGGCGCAGGAGTGGGTGTGTGGTAAGTAGCTTACTTACAAACCACATGGTTCCGGATTCAATCCCACTGTGTGACACCTTGGGCAAGTGTCATTTACTATAGCCTCGGGCCGACCAAATCCTTGTGAGTGAATTTGGTACAAAGAAACTGAAAGAAGCCAGTCGTATATATATATATATATATATATGTGTGTGTGTTGTGTTTGTCCCCCCCCCAATATTGCTTGACAACCGATGCTGGTGTGTTTACGTCCCTGTAACTTAGCAGTTAAGCAAAAGAGTTCGATAGAATAAGTACTAGGCTTACAAAGAATAAGTCCTGGGGTCGATTTGGTCGATTAAAGGCGGTGTCCCAGCATGGACACAGTCAAGTGACTGAAACAATTAAAAGAGTAAAGAGCAAAAGAGTATTATTCAATTAGTTAACTATTTAACCAATTAACAAATCGATTATTTAATTAATTGTTCGATCAATTAAACAATCAGCCAAGTTTATCAGAATCCTTTTATTGCCTTAGCGTCTTCATCAATGATAAAGCGTCTCTATATCAAGTCTAACGATTAATCAAACAATAAACTAGTTAATTGGTGAAATGTTAACTAATTATATAGGCGCAGGAATGGCTGTGGTAAGTAGCTTGAATCTCCCGGATTCAGTCCCACTGCGTGGCACCTTGGGAAAATGTCTTCTACTATAGCCTCGGGCCGACCAAAGCCTTGTGAGTGGATTTGGTAGACAGAAACTGGAAGAAGCCCGTCGTATATCTATGTATATGTGTGTGTATATATTTGTGTGTCTGTGTTTGTCCACCCCCCACCCCAACATCGCTTGACAACCGATGCTGGTGTGCTTACGTCGCCGCAACTTAGCGGTTCGGCAAAAGACACCGATAGAATAAGTACTAGTCTTGGAACGACTAAGCTCTGAGGTCGCTTTGCTCGACTAAAGGCGGTGCTCCAGCATGTCCGCAGTCAAATGACTGAAACAAGTAAAAGAGTAATTAACTAATACTAATAAAAGAAGAGAAATAAAACCAGTGCGGTTGTATATTATTGACATAATGACCCGCCTGGGGTACAACTAATAAACAGTTTTCCAAGTTTTAACCGCAGTTAGCTTTTTTAGATCCTCACTATAAAAAAACTCTCTCGCTTTTCAGACACCACCATAGACAATAATTGTAGATAAAAATTAGCAGATGCAATGATAAAAAGAAACTTCTGATTTGGAACCACGTTTTTGTGACCGTCCTTGCTGTAAAATTGGTTTAGAGTTATTTGTTGCTGAGAATGGTGGACCAGTTAGAGCGTCCGAAAAAAGCCTTGCGATAGTCGTTTCGGCTCTTTATACTCTGCGGTCAAATCCTATTAAATTTACGCTACCCGTTCATCTTTCCAGCGTAAATAAAATGAAGTGCCCGGTCAAGTACTTTCTCTAATCAAATCGACAGTCGATCTGTGCCAGCAATCTGTGGGCTGGCGTGGTAGGGCAGGAACTCAAATTCTCACCTAACCGTGGGGCTTCGATGTCAGGTTAAGGGACACATTAGCTGGAGTAGACGGTCGTTACATCACTGTTTTATAGATTTGTAATACCCTGTGTTAATACAACACACACACATTCTGTCATTATATTCACATATCTATATCTCCCTCTCACTCCCTTTCACTTCCTTTCTCTGTCTTTCTCTATATATATACACATATACTCATTTTTCTTTTTTACATGTTGAAGTCATTTGACTGAAACACGTTGACTGCGGCCATGCTGGAGCACCACCTTTGCACGAGCAAATCAACCCCAGGACTTATTCTTTGTAAGCCTAGTACTTAATCTATCGGTCTCTTTTGCCGAACCGCTAAGTTACGGGGACGCAAACGCACCAGCATCTGTAGTCAAGCGATGCTGGGGGGACAAATACAGACACTCAAACACAAACACACACACACATACATATATGTGTATATATATATATATATATATATTATATATATATACACACACATATATACATACATAAGACGGGCTTCTTTCAGTTTCCGCCTAACAAATCCACTCACAAGGCTTTGGTCGGCCTGAGGCTATAGTGGAAGACACTTGCCCAAGGTGCCACACAGTGGGACTGCACCCGGAACCATGTGGTTGGTAAGCAAGCTACTTACCACACAGCCACTCCTGCGCCTATAACACATAGTTGTATATGTGCAGATATATATGCATATATATTTGTATGCATATACATGTGTGTGTGCATATATATGTGTGTATGAGCGCGTGTGTGCGTTTTCGCGCGCGCGTACGTGTAAATATGTATACGTATATTTATATATATATACACATACACATATAGATATATATACATACATATATATATATTTATATACACACTCACACACACACACACATATATATATATACATACATACATACATACATGCATATATATATATATATACATATATATGCATATATATATTATATATACATATATATGCATATATATATATATACATATATATGCATATATATATATACATATATATACATATATATATATATATAATATATATATATATATATATATATCTTTAGAGCCAATCCCATTAAAAGCGATAACGCATAAGAGAAAGAATAAATCTATTTGTTGGCCTGTGTATAATTATTACTAACGGTGTCATTAAGTACGCGAAGAAAAGAAAAGAAAAGAGAGAGATTGAATAAGAGAGAGAGTGGGTGGGGGAAAGGAAACGTATAACAAAGTACAGACAAGACGACACTGTCTCTGGACATGAAATGTTATCTTAACAGCAAGATGGCTAACAAGTAAACAGATGCAGATAAATACACGGCTGTTAGCCCTATTCTTCTTCAGTCCTAATGAATCACCCCTTCAATTCATTGTTCCTCTAATCAAATCCACCGGTTCATATCGATTACCATTACGATCATACGCATTTATCGGTTTTTGTATCTTCTCCTTATCCTGGACTCTTGGTATTTGAATTAAAAACAAAGATATTGTATTGTTCGATGCACTACCATTGCCATTTCGTTTACAATACAAAATCCTATTTGCACGAGAGTTGAACATTAGGATTCGATGGCTGCCACACACTTCTAGTTGGTCATTCAAAGTAGTAATGGTTACTCTTCTATTGTTATATTCTTTAGATAAATCCTTACATTTACCTTCTATTGTTCATTTTTTTAAAATCTATGTTGTGATAAAAGCCTCTTTATACTGAAATATTAATCCCTCTGGAGTTTAAGCAACAATATGAGGAAGACTACGAAGAGCAGTGCTACTTAATTCTGAAAACACAATAATCGTTTCTTCAATAAATTATTGAAGAAGAAATAGTTGGCGATAGCATGTCCAAACCATATCCTAAGACTAATTTTCAATAAAGAATGAGTATAGTTGTAGTAAGAAGGAGGTTTTGAAGAAGCATGGAATATAAACCAGTGATCGTTAATTGTACTTATGTTCGGCAGCAAAATAGCAGAGTCATTAGGGCGTATGACGAAATATATTACGCTCTTTGTTCTGGTTTACTGCGCTCTGAGTTCAAATCCCACCGAGGGCAGCTTTGTCTTTTATCTTTCAGGGGATCGATAAAATAAAGTACTAGTCCAGGAGGTGGTAGTCTGGTGGAACTCTGCGGTTCTCTTGCAGTATTTGTTCCTGCACTTTGCATTCTGGGTTCTTGGAGTTTATCTCTGCAAAAAGAAAGGATCAATATATTCTTGTATAGAATGTCATTGACCGTGTTCTAAGGATAACACGAATATATAAGTATATAGAAAGATACGGATCATATCGAACCTAAAATCCCCTTTGTTGCTTACATCTAGGTTTGTTATAATCTCCTTTTGTATAGTGAGATTAATTCGTCGCTCGATTTAAAATACTACCTGGTCATTTGATGCCTCTATCGTGCCCTGTTGCAAGCGTTAGGCCAGATCGATTTATAGATAACTTTCTATTTTAATCCCTTGGAGGATGAGGCCTGAAAAAATACAGGATCATGGGAGTTGCCCTCTCCTCCCTGACGAATTATTTCCTTAACCAAAGACGAAGAATTCCCGTTGGTGCATATGACTGGTTACAAATACGAGCCATTGAAAAGATGCCACAAGGCCGAAATGTATCTGACAGTCTCACAAGCCGCTACTGGAACGGATTTTCGTCTCTCTGATATTTATTGTGTTTTTAATACAGTAAGTTCATAAGAGATGTTATCCTAGGACAAATGCTACACTAAGTAGCCTATCTATTGCGTGTTTATGAAGAATGATACATAAAAAGGTAAGTGCGTGTGCTTATTGCTGGCATAACGACCCTCCCGAAATACAACAAAATACACAATAATAATAATCCTTCAAGTTAAAATTCAAAATTATCCTGACGAAATCCAAGATTGAAATTGCAAGTTTATTTGGAATATTAGGATACTGGATAAATTGAAAATAAATTAACAATCTGGTTATTGCGTAATTTTCAAATATATTTTTAAATGTTGTTAAGAAAACGAATCGTTAATTTAAGACACACATAAGAAGCCCCAAAAGAACCCAGATGAATGCAAAAAAGAGAATTTCAGGTCCCATATGAGTCATGTCTATTATTCTTGCAAATAAGTTTGCGATATTCTTAGAACACGAGCAAAGAGATTTTGTACAAGAATAGAATTCAACCTTTTACACGGGGCCAAACCTTAAAGAGACAAGGTTTCCATTGTAATGCTGGAAATTAAACACAGTGTGTGTGTGTGTGTGTGTGTGTGCGTATAGTTTTTCGGCCTAGTAACATCTGAAACATTCATTCCTACTGAGGTAACTGTACTGAAACAATATTACAGTTTCTAAATTGTACCAAAATAAATTTGTGTGTGTGTGTGAGCATCCGTGAGTGCGTGCCTGAGCGTTAGCGCGTATGCTAACATCGTTAGCTCTCGGACTTATATTCCTTTATGATGTCTTCTATTTCCTACAGTTGAATTACATTTTAAGTGGGGGGAAAAAGCGCCGGTAATTTGGTTTTATATTTGTATACATCAGAAACCGTTTGTTTCATTATTTTATAAAATAAATTTCACGTGCATGTGCTGTTGAAACTAAGAGTTTTAGAAAATATAACCATAACTGAATGAAGCCCGTCGTATATATGTATATATATATATATATACATATGTATGCGTGTGTATATGTTTGTGTCTGTGTTTGCCCCCCCCCCCCTAACATAGCTTGACTACCGATGCTGGTGTGTTTACGTCCCCGTAATTTAGCGGTTCGGCAAAAGAGACCGATAGAATAAGTACTAGGCTTACAGAGAATAATTTACAAAGAAAAATTTACTTGACTAAAGGTGGTGCTCCAACATAGCCACTGTCACGTGACTGAAACAAGTAAAAGAGTATATATATGTATACAGACATATCTGATTAGATGTACGCACACACGCGCGCACAAACACTCAAGCACACAAGCGTACGTATATGTATATTTCTATGTATTTATGAATATATATGTGCCTGTGCTCGTCTGTATGTGTATACATGTCTTTTTGTGTGAGTACGTGTGCTGTCATGCGCGTGTGTGTGTGTGTGTGTTATATTGCAGAATAACAAAAACGAAACGTTGGTAAGTCGTGACCCAGGTTTAGTAAAGGTCAACAAGTTTCTTTATTTGTTACACATGAAATTTCTTTGAAAACAGCGTTTTCTCTTCATTTCATTTTCCCATGACTTTTCGCCCTCACAAATTAACACTGACCGATATACTTCAATGGATTTAAAGTGGCAATAACTAAAATATAAAGAAAAAAAAAACAAGAAGCAAAAACCAAGAACACTTATAATACATATACACACCCCCACACATAAAAATATACATGCGCACACACACATACACGCACGCAAATGTATATACATAATGATATGCGTATACAGGCTACGCTCTCTCGGTGACTCTCTCTATGAATATATATGTGTGGGTATATATATATATATATATATATATATATATTATGTATAACATATGTATGTATGTATATATATGTATATATGTTGTATGTATGTATATATGTATGTGATGTATATAGTATATAGTATATATATGTATTATATATTTATTATGTATGTATATATGTATGTATATATGTATATATGTATGTATGTATGTATATGTATATATGTATATATGTATGTATATATATATATATATGTATATATGTATGTATATATATATATATATGCATATATATATGCATATATATACATAATATATGCATATATATATGCATATATATATGCATATATATACATATATATATGCATATATATATATATGTTTATATATATATATAGCATATATATACATATATGTTTATATATATATATATGCATATATATACATATATGTTTATATATATATATATGCATATATATACATATATGTTTATATAATATATATATGCATATATATACATATATGTTTATATATATATATATGCATATATATACATATATGTTTATATATATATGTATGTATATATTTACATATATGTATGTATGTACATGTATGTATGTATATGTATGTATATATATGTATGTATATATATATATATGCATATATATATGCATATATATATATAATATATGTTTATATATATATGTATGTATATATTTACATATATGTATGTATGTACATGTTTGTATGTATATGTATGTATATATTTACATATATGTATGTATGTACATGTATGTATGTATATGTATGTATATATATGTATGTACATGCATGTATATATATATATGTATATATATGTGTGTATTATATATATATGTGTGTATATATATATATATGTGTGTATATATATATATGTATGTATATATGTATGTATATGCATGTATATATATGTATATGTATATATATATATATGTATGTATATGCATGTATATATATGTATATGTATATATATATATATGTATGTATGTGTGTATATATATATATGTATGTATGTGTGTATATATATATATGTATGTATATATGTATGTATATATATGTATGTATATGCATGTATATATATGTATATGTATATATATATATATGTATGTATATGCATGTATATATATGTATATGTATATATATATATATGTATGTATATGTATATATATATATATGTATGTATATGCATGTATATATATGTATATGTATATATATATATATGTATGTATATGCATGTATATATTGTATATGTAATATATATATATGTATGTATATGTATATATATATTATATGTATATATATATATGTATGTATATGTAATATATAATATATGTATGTATATGTATATATATATATAGATTTATATATATATATATGTATATATAAATATGTATATATATATATATATCTATAATATGTATAATATGTATTATAAATATTTATATATATATATATATATATATATATATATATATATATATATATATATATATTATATATATATACACACACACACGATCATTTTTATGTAAACTTCATAGAATACTTATACATGTATGTGAAATTGTATGGATGTATATATGTATACAAGGGCTCGGAAACAGAGGTTGCACTTGCACTCCTTAAAATTTTGTGTGAGTGCCAAATTCAATATTGCATCCCTTACTTACCTTTCCCAGGCTTAGAAAAAAAAAGAGAATGAACTATAACAATTAGACCTCTTCCTCCCACCCAAAAAAAATCCAACCACTGCTATTACCCTAAAGCACAACCATACCATTGCTGTCTCTAACCCACACACTCAACTCTATAATAATGCCGAATGTACAAGATCTTTCAAATCGAACAAAAGTATCATATCTTAGAGACCTTGCACAGCGAGAAAGACCTCGTACAGTGAGAAAAGACAATATGTATCGTACTAAGTGAAACACACCTAACCACAGACATATTGCATGCGAAAGAACAGGTTATGTACTACTCGGAACTGACAGTAGAATATGGAAACAAGGAGAAATGGCGATCTTTATCTAAGAAGACTTGGCAACAAATGTTCTCTTCTTCCTTTCCAACACAGCATACGATACACTAATAATGCATGTAATTGACCTGAATTTGATCACAGGCATTATCTGCTGTCTTCCTGATGCAGCTAACCTCGGAGATCACTTCAAAGGTACTTTGTCGCTTATAAGCCAAACCTTAAATACGGTTAGCCCACAGGCCAGTGTACTTTTAGCAGGGAGTTTTAATATTCCTAGTTTCAGCTGGCCAGAGGGTTATATCCATCCTGGAATTATACAACTGAACAGGAGAGATATGAATGATGTTTTCAATACTACTAAAAGACTTCCTCATGCAACAACTCATTACCCATCCAGTCCTGGTCTTTACCACCAATACAGACTTGACTCACAATGTTCAGATCATTTCCACAGCTATTTCCACCCACACCATTATACAATTATCTGTATATGGTTCAAAGAGGGCAAAACACATAAATAACACTCTTCATGAACTTGAATTTTAGGAAGGCCAAGTAGAAAGTCAGGTGAACAAGTAAAATATGTAATATCACTTTAGAGCATGTAATTTATAATTCAAACATAATTACAGAGTAGCTATAGTTAATATTTGATTAAAAAATAATACGTAAAATTTCTTACAGTTCTTTCTAGAATAGCTGAGCATGTGGGTCATATGTCATTGAGCAAAGATTTCCATGTAAGACAACTATTCCGTCTTTGGAGAGAAAGAATTAAAGAATATCTTTAATAAAGGATATTAGTAGTTCATCGAAGAATTAAAGGACATACTTAGTGAAAGATAATAGTGGTTAGCACGTCTATGATCAGAGAATTAAGGAAGTCTTTAGGGAAAGATAATAGTAGTTCGCAGTTCCATTGTTGAAGGATCGAGGAATGTTCTTAGTAAAAGATAAAAGGAGTTACTAGTTGAGTCTTTGAAATCAAAGCTAACATATGTCATAGGGATCTTTGTAAATTTTGAAGATTCCATGTTTATTGGAATTATATGTGATTGCTCTGACAGGGAACAAGAATCAGTTATTGCTATGTTTCCGAAAACTAGGAGGTCCATGAAAGTTTTCTCCTGGCTACACTTTGGAGATACTAACTAAGGCTATTCTGGATGTTTTTATTGCCAAAACATTGAGCTGGGCTCAAAGTTATGCTGCAATATCGCTTGACACACAATGCAATAATGCATGTACGTAAACGCTTGTGCAATGAAGACTTCGTCGCCAAAACGAGTGAGCACAGAACTTATGGAGTGATTTGAAGCATTAGTTTTCCCTGTAGATTAATAAAAAAAATATTACATCTGTGTTTGTTTTGATATTAAGATTCAACAAAATAAAATAGGCCTTGTTTGTAAAAAATTTTGGACCAGAGTTTGCACCACCTAAGCAAATTTCGTTGCTGCGCCACTCTATGTATGTATGTATGTATGTATGTATGTATGTACGTATGCACGCACGCACGCATGCACACATGCATGCATGCACGCACGCACACACATGTACACATATATATATATATACACGTATACACACACAGACATATATATGCATACACGTATACACACAAACATATATGCATACATATACATATATATAACGAGATATATATACATATATACATATATACATACATATATACGAGTATATATATATATATATATATATATATATGTGTGTGTGTGGTGTGTGTGTGTGTGTGTGTGTGGTGTGTGTGTGTGTGTGTGTGTGTATGTATATAACCGGTCGAAACCGCAACGACGATCTGGTACTCGAATGACGAAAGAAAGTTCCGAATGACCTGTCCTTGTTTTTTCCTGTCTTTTTTTTTGTATCGTCTAACTGTCCTCATGTTTTGTTGTTGCCTGTTACGTTCTTGTTCCATTTTGTTTGTTATTTATATATATATATATATATATATCGGCGTAGTACACATTTGGTCTCCTATATATATGTATACGTATATATATATATATATATTATATACTCACACATAAATATATGTACATATGCATAAATATATACATATGTATATATATATATATATATATGTATATATATATATGTATTATATATGTATATATAATATATTATATATATATTATATACTCACACATAAATATATGTACATATACATTAATATATACATGTGTATATAATATATATATTATATATATATATTATTAATACTCACACATAAATATATGTACATATACATTAATATATACATGTGTATATATATATATATATTATATGACGCTACACACACACACATACATACATACATACATACACACACACACTCATATATATATATACACACAGACACACACACACATGACACTAGCGTCCCTGAGTGCATGTCCTCAAACGCGAATACATTAAAGATTAATCAGCGTCTTTGTCGACTACGAACTTTTCTCACATTTTCTCTTGTGATTTTTTTTTTTGCTTTGTAATTTTTTTATCATTTCATTTCTCCTTTTCTCATTTTTGTTTGCCTCTTTTACAAAGTGTGTTTTGTATTGCTTTTGTTTGGTATTTTGGGATTTTTTTTTGTTGTTGTTGTCGTTGTTGTTGTTCTTTGTCTATTTACGATCTGGCAGGAAGAGAATCTTGGTATATTGGTGTCAAAGATGAAGAATAAGGATGCAAGTAGTTGCTGCTGTGGTGATGATGACGACGGTGATGCTGCTGGTGTCTGGAGGTGTTAGACGTTGTGATGAGTGACAGGAAAGACGGGGGTGTCGGGCAGTGATTTTGAAGATCGTAATGGTGTGAGAGGTGGTGGGGGTGATAATGATGATGCTGTAACTGAGGTAGTTTTGTTGTTGATTATGGAGATGGGAGTGGTGATGGAGCTGTTGTTGATTGTGGTGGTGGTGGTGGTTGTGGTGATGGTGGTGGTTGTGGTGATGGTGGTGGTGGTGGTAGTGATGGTGGTGATGATGATGGTGGTGGTAGTGATGGTGGTGATGATGATGGTGATGGTGTTGTTGATTTTAATGTTGTTGTTATTGGTGGTGGTGGTGGCGGCGTTAATGGTTTTGCTGACTGTATTGTTGTAATTGGTGGTGATAGTCGTGGTATTCTTGTTGGTTGTAGTGGAGATGGTACTGACGGTGGTCGTGATGGTACCTTCTTTTGGGGCGGGGAAAGACTTGATTTAGAATTATCTTAATAATGGCGATGACTGAGGATTAGGATTATGGTTATATTTTATCTTTTTACTTGTTTCAGTTACTAGACTGCGGCCATGCTGGAGCACTTGCCTTGAATATTTAGTTGAATGAGTTGGCACCAGTACATTTTTTTCAATTGTGTACATATTCTATAGGTCTCTTTTTGCCCAATAGCTAAGTTAGTGGACGTAAACAATCACCACCAGTTGTCAAGCGGGGTATGGGGGGGGGGACAAACGCGCGCGCGCACACACACACAACACACACACACACACACACATAGATATATATTCTTTTATTCTTTACCTTGTTTCAGTTATTTGACTACCGTCATGCTGGAGCACCGCCTTTAGTCGGGCAAATCGACCCCAGGACTTATTATTTGTAAACCTAGTACTTATTCTATCGGTATCTTGTGCCGAACCGCTAAGTTTCGGGGACGTAAACACACCAACATCGGTTGTCAAGTGATGGTGGGAAGACAAACACAGACACACAAATACATACAGGGTGTCCATAAAGTCACTAAACACTTTCTTTTTTCTATTTCGTTTCAGGTATCATTCAGAGAGACGTAAGGCCATCAGCATTTGACACCTTAGACTTCGCAGATTTTGTAAGTGTATCATTCCCTTGCCCATAGCACACCATACCACCAGGTTCAGAGAGTCTCGTTCATGTTCGAGTATTTCTACTGGTTTTGATTTTCTCCAAATTCGACAATTGTGTCGGTTTACCCAACCAGAGAGATGAAAGTAGACTCATCGCTGAACCATAACTTTTCTAAGAATTGAAAATCGTTTTGGTAAAGGTGGAGGAGTGATTCACACATTTCCACACGAGTATCATAATCTTCCGCGTGAAACCTTTGAATAACCTGAAGTCGGTACGGCTAGAGATTTATCAGTTTCTAAGTTCCAGTGTAGTCCTCTCGATGGACTTCCTCTGGCTTTTCGCGAACGCCTACTTCAGTAGTTTGGTGTTTTCGTCAGTAGTGGTAGTACCAGGTCTTCCGCTGCGTGGTTTGTCAAGAACAGATCCTCTTCCGAGAAACTTACTACGGATAGCATAAAATGTGCTACGCATTGGAGCAGTGTAATGGCCATAAACCTTCTCAAACTTGCGATGAACTGCAATAGGGGACTGAAAATCTTCTTTCTAGGCGGCAGTTTTGCAACGCTTCTCTAACATCAACTGGCGTGCCATGGGCAAGGGTAAACTGCAAAGTCTATGGTGTCAAATGCTGATGGCCCCACGTCTCTCCGAATGATACCTGGAACGAAATAGTAAAAAAAGAAAATAGGTATAGTGACTAGTGACTTTTGGGACACCGATGAATAGATAGACAGCCGACAACTGATGAAGAGTCCTTTCTCTGTCCTAACTTATCCTGTTTTCCATTTTTTCTCGTTGTTTACATATTTCATGTTATTTGCACCGTTGGTGACGTCCTGTACCTACATACATACGTACATACATACATACATACATACATACATACATACATACATACATACATACATACATACATATAATGAATAATAAATAATATTATATATATATATATATACACACGACGGGTTTCTTTCAGTTTCCGTCTACCGAATCCACCCACGAGGTTCTCGTCGGCCCGATGTTATAGTAAAAGACACTAGCCCGAGGTGTCACGTAGTAGGATTGAACCCGGAACCATGTGGCTGGGAAGCAAGCCTTTTACCGCACACCCACGCCTGCCCGTACTTGTTGGGGTAATGGAGGTTAGTAGTGTCTGAAGACGGCATTATGGCACTACAGTGATGGTAAAAACCATGGTTATGAAGACTGGATCTCCATGAGAAAGAAATCGATGGCATTGCTGGTATCTATGGAAGGCGGCGGGCTGGCAGAATTGGTAGCACGCTGGACGATATGCTTAGCAGTATTCCGCCCGTCGGTACGTTCTGGGTTCAAATTCCGCCGAGGTCGACTCTGTCTTTTATCCTTTCGGGATCGATAAATTTAGTACCAGTGAAACACTGGTGTCGATGAAATCGATTAGTCCCTCCTTCCCGCCAAATTTCAGGCTTTGTACCTATAATAGAAAAGATTGTTGGTATTTATGGTAGTTACGAGGCTGATTGATATTTATCGATGACAAGAATGGTAATCGAAGTGGTGATGGGTTAGTTTCTTTTTTCTGTTGATTATCACGGTAACACTAATAATGGCTGTGGTAGAAATTTTGATGATGGTGATAATGATGATGATAATGATGATTATGATGGTTGTGTTGGTAATGATGTTGATGACGACAACGGCGACAACGACGACGATTATGAGGGTGATGATAATGATGATTGTATTGGTCATGATGATATTGATTACGACGACGATGACAATGATAATGATGGCGACGACTGCTGCTACTGCTGCTGCAGTAGTAGTAGTAGTAGTAGTAGTAGTAGGTACATTTATGATTGCCATAATGGCGTTGCTGTTAATAGTGATAACGATGGCGATAGTGTGTCATGCATTTCGCAGGAAGGCGAGAACAGAACAAGGATGTTTATTAGTCATGCGCACGACACACGAGCACACACACACACACACGAATTCGTTAATGTAATGTTGGTTACACGAAATAATTATGTCGGCAGTTTTTGTTGCTTTTTTTTATTATAATGAGATTGTACCCAGTAACCTAGACACTTTTCTTTGGGGCATTTCTTAACCTTAGCATTTGACCTCATAGCGTCTTCTCTAGAAATTGAAATATGTTAATGTAGCGTTCAGGTATTTTCGATTATTACTTTTTAATGTAACCTTCTTGCTGGATTCTTTGGGTTTGTATGTTAGTGAGACAGTGTGTGTGTGTGTGTGTGTGTGTGTGTGTGTGTGTGTGTGGTGCGCGCGCGCGTGTATGATGTTCATGCATGTGTCAAGTCGGTTTGAGTGATACTATGTAATCCAGTACAATGTGTTATGTTGTTGGTGACAAAACGTTCACTAGGTGACAGGCAGTGCCCGATTTACCATTGTGCTTAGGTATGCTTAAGCACAGGGTCCCGTTGACCAGTGGGGAGAGCATCTTCCTGCCCCAAAATGTTTTTACAATGAATTTCCTGAGCATATATGTCTGACTGTCCAAGTAAGGGACTTCGTAACTTAACCATCACAGGGCCTCATTTGTCCTAAATTTTGTGCTGGTGACATGGTACTATCGTGCAGTTTATTTTCACTATACATCTCATATTTTCTAGCAATTCTCCTGGCGACCAGTGGGGAGGGCATATTTCTGCCTCAAAATTTTCTTACAACGAATTTCCTGAGCATATATGTCTGACTGTCCAAATAAGGGGCCTCATAACTTAACCATCACAGGGCCTCATTTGTCCTAAATCCGGCGCTGGTGACAGGGTACTATCGTCCAGTTCGTTTTCACTATACATCTCATATTTTCTAACAGTTCTCCTGGCGACCAGTGAGGAGGGCATCTTCCTACCCAAAAATTTTATTACTATGGATTTTCTGAGCATATATGTCTGACTGTCTAAATAAGGGGCCTCGTAACTTAACCATCACAGGGCCTCATTTGTCCTGAATCTGGCGCTGGTGACAGGGTACTATCGTCCAGTTTGTTTTCACTATACATCTCATATTTTCTAGCAATTCTCCAGGCGAGGAGAATTGCTTGATAATTATCTGAATAAAAAGGAGTCTTGTGTTTTCCTTTGTGCGCTAATTGTAAAACTTGTGTGCGCGCACAGCTAAGAGGGGACATTACGAGCCTGTGTATCGGTGTGTTTTTTGGCGTAGTATATCGTAGAGAAAAACAGGTAAAAATATAAAGGCTGGTATTTCGAATAAAAAATCATTCTTACTCTCGCCAACAAAAATGTAGTGAACCAGTGATTTTTAATCGACCCACACTTGTTTATCACCACTATTAATCTCTATAAACGAATTGGTATCGATCTTCTGTAGACAATTCCGTATCGACAGGATCCCGTCTAGTGTTGCTCTCATTTATTTCTTTTCCCTTATTTCTATAAAGACTGATTGTATGTATTTCTAGTGAGTTCTCAAATGATTAGCATCAATTTATCTTATCAAATAACTGCTTGCCCACAGTATAATTACCCAGTTTAACATGAATTTAGAAGTGTACTTGTGTTCTTTCTTATAGCTATTCTCTGCCAACAACAAATGTCTTCAAACGACATATTAACTTCTAAACCCGCCTTTAATCCAGTCTGTGGACGATAGTATTTTCCTGTTTACTACCAGCCTCAAGCATATAACAATTTATTCATCGTATTTTGTCAGTCCAAGTACTGCAACTTCCTTTGATCAAAGAAACCTCATAAAATTTTGAACTGCCCCTAAATGCATTAGGCCCACAATCATACATACATACATACATACATACATACATACATACATATGAACTGCCCCTAAATGCATTATGCCCACATACATACATACATACATACATACATACATACATACATACATACATAGAACTATATATGAGCAGACACAGGAGTGGCTGTGTGGTGAAAAGCTTGCTTCCCAACCACATGGTTCTGGGTTCAGTCCCACTGCGTGATACTGTGAACAAGTCTCTTCTAATATAGCCTCGGGCCGATCAAAACCTTGTGAGTGGATTTGGTGGACGGAAATTAAATGAAGCCCATCGTGTGTAATATATATATATAGTGTGTGTGTGTGTGTGTGCGTGTGTGTGCGTGTGTGTGTGTATGTATGTATGTATGTATGTATGTATGTATGTATGTATGTATGTATGTGTGTGTGTGCTTGTTCCCCTCCATCGCTTGACAACCGATGAGATATTTGTGAAGTGTTGTATTACTCAACACTTCGCAAATATCTCCGAGTAAAACCACCAATAGAAGAGAATATGACCAAAGACTGCGTGTACTCTATCCCATGCAGCTGTGGTTGGTTATACAAAGGCGAAACATGCCGCCCCACTCAAAATAAGAGTAGACGAACATCGCAAAGCTGTGACACAAGGAGATATTGATAAATCAGGTATAGCTGATCATGTATGGAAAAACGGAGACCACATCCACCTGTGGGATGAAGTTAAAATAATAGAGAATACCACTGGAAAATCCGAAAACTAAAAGAAGCAGCACATATGTTAGGACACAACAACCTCCTAAGCAAACCGGGTGCTGACATGAGTAGCATAAGGGAACCGGTATTAGAGAAGGATAGGAAAATATTAGATTTATAAGCCCTGGCGTAGTGGTTAAGAGTGTGGGCTACTGACCCCAAGTTTCAGAGTTCGATTCCATTCAGAGACCTGAATAATAATAGTAATAATAATAATTATATCGAAAAATGACCAGGTTCGAAATTTCCCCAAGACACCTGAAGAAGGCAGGAGGGTTTATCAGCCGAAAAGTTGTGTTAACAACAAACAAGAGGACAAATATCCGTCAAATGTAAATAATGTATGTACGTATATGTATGTGTGTGTGTGTGTGCGCGCGCGTGTGAGTGTGCGTGCGTGTGTGTGTGAAGACGCGTGGCCTATTGGTTACCTCGTTGCCCTCACGATCGCTATATCGTGTGTTCGATTTCTGGACCGAACAGCGCGTTGTATTTTTGAGCAAAACACTTCATTTCACGTTGCTCCCGTCTACTCAACTGTAAATGGGTACACCCTGTGACAGATTACCCTTTCGACCAGAGGGAATGTTGGCCTGCTCGCCCAACCAGCAGGGTGGCGTCATTGGAAAGCTAAAACGGTACAAAGCGCATTGTGATCAGCGATGTATAGTAACATCGCTGAAACTAGAATCAATCAATCAATCAATCCAATCTATTGCGTGATCACGTGATGTGTGTGTGTAACGTATCTTGTGTGTACAAATAGATCTACGGCCGTTTCTGTTATGTTTAGAGCTCCACGTACATTATCGTATGCCTGTATACTTCCAGTGAAGTGGTTAAGTAACTGCTATACTTTGTAGTATTACTTAGTTATGTAAGACAGAACAAATGTAGGAGAAATTAAGAGAAACACAAGTTTATACAATTATTAGTTCCTACGCGCGTTTCGCCATTATTGTTGCTTTGGAATTCTGTCTTGGATGTTTCAAGTGCAACTGGATACTTATTTAACCACCACAGAATACATACGCACACATACATTCACACATACACGCACACACGCACAACAGGATTTGGTAAAGTCACTAAAACGTCAGACAGAATGCTCTGATGCTCTGCTGTAATGATTCCGGCTTTCTGTTGTCTAAGTTCAAATCACGCTGAGGTCAACTGCTTTTATTTTTTGGGTCGAGGTCGATAAAGATGCAGCAAACTAGGCGGTAGATTGACCAAACTATAAAAACGTCGGACCATTTGCCTATCGGCATTTTTTCCGGCTCTTTGTATTCTGTGTTCAAATCTTACTGGGGTAGAAGACTTGGCACGTTGCCCAGTTTAACACCACCTAGTATCAGTAATACCTATAAAGGAGTCCAATCTGTTACAAGAATTCTGATCAGCACTTTGGTCTGAAGACATCTTTTTTTCACCGGTCTCGAAGACCCTGTAAACAGATCATGTGCACCGAAGAAATTTTGTCAGAATATATCAATCTACATTTATTTGTTTCAGACCAGAAATATCACTAAAGTATCTAAAATTTCATCTCTATGTAGTTTGGAGGAACGAAAATATATTAGATACTGATAGAGCTGGTTGTATCCTGCCATCTGATAACAAAAACAAAATCAAATACAAAAAGAAAACCACTGGAATTAAACGCGCGAAGTCAACGTCTAAAGGAAGTTTTCAATTGCTAATACTATCTGGTTGTTAAGGTGGCGAGCCGGTAGAAACGTTCTCAGTTTAAATTCCGTCGAACTCAACTTTGCCTTTCATTCTTTCGGGGTCGATAAATTAAGTATTATTTGGGGCCTTGTGCCTAGAGTAGAAAACAAATACTATCTGGTTGTCGGAAGCATCATCATTTTTCTTTATTGTCTCTCACTCTCTCTCTCTCTCTGGTGGCAGACGGCGAGATTTGAACTCAGAATGCACAGATTCACAACAGATACTGCAACGCATTTTCTGTGACCATGTAACCATTCCATTTAATTCATGGTCCTTCACTTTGACTTAATTTATCGAGAAGGATGAAAGGTAAAATGCAGACCTCGACCGGATTTTATCTTAGAGCCTATATAGTCGAGATAAATATGGCAAAATGTTCTCACTAAAGACTCTGCCAGCTTTCCAAACAATACTGGTATTGGCGCTCAAATGAATTTTGAATTTCAGCTTTCTCTAATTGGCTCGGTTTGTTACGCACCGTGAACGAAACACTCAGCCTTAAGTCACTTTTCTAAAATTCTGCCAATTACAAATAATATTATGTATGTAGTATGTATGTATGTATGTATGTAGGTATGTATGTATGTAAGTATACTCACGTGTTGTGCTCTAATAATCCTGTTTGTTCTACCAAACCTCAGTGTGCCGTTAAGAAGCACCCTCGGCAAGAGTCTTCTGTTATAGCCCCGGGTCGACCAAAGCCTTATTAGTGGATTTGGTAGACAGAAACTATATATATATACACACACACACACATATGTACATATACATATATATATATATATATAATATATATATATATATATATATGTATTTGTGTGTGCGTTTGTGTTTATCCAGACACACACACACACACACACACACACACACGTACATAGACACACCCGCACACACTGCTTAACAACCGATGCTAGTTTGTTTATGTCTCTGTAACATAGCAGTTCTGTATATAAAAAAGAGCCCGATATAATAAGTACCAAACTAAATATGACCTGGGGTCGATTTGTGCGCCTAAACGCTTTCAAATGATACTCCAGCATGGCCGCAATCCAACGATTGAAACAAGTAACAGATAAAAAAATAACCACACCCGCCATCGTGCTGTGTTCTGCTATCAGCCAGTCACCATCAGCTAAATTTAACCCACGAGAGACAAATTGTTTCTGATAAA